>NW_028318522.1:122500-337500 GCF_062004578.1 Staurois parvus
TTCATCTTTGTCTTTAGCGCTCTGTCTAGAGATCAGCTTTTACATTATTCCTGCTGTGAAGGTTCTTTTTCAGACACTTCCTGCTATGGGGTGACAACTGTCTCCCAATTGTACTCCTGCGTTGTCACCCTCACTGATAGGCGTAGTCCACCATGGACACCCCATCTGATTTCCTGATCGTTTTTGAAGGATCACAGATTTTTTTTAATGGTCGAACTGGATGGACTTTTGTGTTTTTCCAGCCAGACTAACTATGTGACTATGTAAGGGCCTCTGCTTTCAGGAATGTATATTTTTACAGTAATTTCTAGCAAAAAAATGCTGATTTTAAGAAAAATTTTTTAAATTGCCCCGGTAGGCAAGCGGTTAAGGAAAAAAAAAAAAATCTGCTGCAGCTGCCTTTAAATATTGACAAGCGCGCCGATCATTAGTATGCCAAGGACGCGATGTTGCTGACTTTCTGGGTCTTTTCTGTCCGGCTTTGATTGATTGGACAGGAAGCGGCTTCCTTTCCCCCGAAACACAAGGCGCGCAGTTTTCTAAGCCTCGCGGCGATGGTGTCACCGGACGCAGTGATCCCTCCTCTGTCCGCCTGTCTCTGGTTATTGATGAAGGGTCGTATTTTGGCCATCAATGCTCCCAGCCATCAGCCATTCTCTGCCCCATTTCTCCGGCACAATTCCTCGTCCTTCCTGCTTGCTTGCTTTTCTTTTTTTTTTTGGCTCCGCTCTTCCTTCGCTCCCTCCTTCCTCCTCGCTCGGAGCCAAGCGCAGCCTCTGCCAATCCCACGTCCTGTTTTGCCGGCCGGCCGGCTGGGACGTTGTGCAGCCAGGAAACGGGAGAAGCTGTCTGCGGAGTGGGGGGGTTGTGCTGGTGCGGGGGGTGTTCCAGCAAAAGGATTTCAGAATCACAGAGGAAATCGATGACGGACGACATCCTTCGTTATTCCTGGTACTGCGGGAAAATAAAGGCGGTTCGGTCCCGTGTGGCATTTTATAGTGAGAGCGCGTGAAGGCCGAGCGCGGGGACCGAACGTTTCTGGAGGTAGGGCACGAGGGGACCGGAATGGAGGGGCAAATAGAATGAACGTGCGTCGGAGTCCCGGAGATTCGCAAAAATAGGATGGGCGCCATTCGCACCAGCAGGTCCCCGGCGGCGTGCATCCGAAATGGAACTACAAGTCTCAGCAGTCCCAATGGCCAAATGGCAGCATGCAGTCAGTACAAAGCTGTCCTGGCAGTCCCGGTGTCCCAAGTGGTAGCACTCAACAATAAAAAAGGAACTACAAGTCCCAGCAGTCGCAGTGTCCAACTAGCAACACAGCCGATATGGAGCTACAAGTCCCAGCAGTCCCATTGTCCAGATAGCAGCACACAGCCAATATGGAACTACAAGTCCCAGCAGTCCTGGTGTCTAGATAGCAGCACACAGCCAATATGGAACTACAAGTCCCAGCAGTCCTGGTGTCTAGATAGCAGCACACAGCAAATAGGAAACTACAAGTTCCAGCAATACCAGTTTGCAGATAACGGTGTGCAACCAATAGAGAACTGCAAGTCCCAGCAATCCCAGTGTCCAGGTAACAGCACACAGTCAAAAGTTGAACTACAAGTCCCAGCAGTCCCAGTGTCCAGATTGCAGCACACAGCCAATATGACACTACAAGTCCCAGCAATCCCATTGTCCAGATTGCAGCATAAAACCAATATGGAACTACAAGTTCCAGCAATCCCAGTGTCCAGCTAACAGCACACAGCCAATATGACACTACAAGTCCCAGCAATCCCAGTGTCCAGATAACAGCACACAGCCAATATGACACTACAAGTCCCAGCAATCCCAGTGTCCAGGTAACAACACACATCCAAAAGTTGAACTACAAGTCCCAGCAGCCCCAATGTTCAGATAGCAGCATAAAACCAATATGGAACTACAAGTCCCAGCAATCCCAGTGTCTAGATAACAGCACACAGCCAAAAGTTGAACTACAAGTCCCAGCAGTCCCAATGTCCAGATAGCGGCACACGGCCATTATGGAACTACAAGCCCCAGTGTCCAGATAACAGCACACAGCCATTATGGAACTACAACTCCCAGCAGTCCCCGTATTCATATAGCAGTACTCAGCCAATATAACACTACAAGCCCCAGCAGTCCCAGTGTCCAGATAACAGCACACAGCCATTATGGAACTACAAGTCCCAGCAGTCCTAGCTTCAGATAACAGCACACAACCTATAAGAAACTACAAGTCCCAGCAGTCCCAGTGTCCCGATAGCAGCATACAGCCAATACGAAACTACAAGTCCCAGTGTCCAACTATCAGCAATCAGCTAATAAGGAACTACAAGTCCCAGCAGTCCCACTGTCTATATATCAGCGCACAATCAATAGGAAACTACAACTCCCAGCAGTCCCGGTGTCCAGATAGCAGCACAAGGCCACTATGGAACTACAAGTCCCAGTGTCCAGCTATCTGCAATCAGCTAATAAGGAACTACAAGTCCCAGCAGTCCTCGTGTCCACATAGCAGCACACATCCAATATCGAACTACAACTCCCAGCATTCCCAGTCTCCAGATAGCCGCACACATTACCCTTGTAAGGCCCACAATTAACCCCTTCCCAGCCATTGTGATTAGTTCAGTGACAGTGTACAGTATTATCATTGATCACTGCATTAGTGATGTCAGTCAGGAGGTGTCCCTCCCAGCCAGCATCAGCTGGCACCAGATTGCCCGCCGCACTATCACAGTCCCACTATAAGTCACTGATCACCATCATTACAAGTATAGTGCGTACATTCTACTCTATATACCGTAGATTGTAGACGCTATAACAGTCACACAAACCAATCAATGTATACTTATTGGGATATTTTTTTTTTTTACCGAAGACATGTTGTAGAATACATTTGGCCTAAATGGGTACAGTTTTTTGGGTACAGTGTTACATGACTGCACAATTGCCAGTTAAAGTAGCGCAGTGCTAAATAGCAAAAAAAAATATGCCCTGGTCATGAAGGGGGTAAAACCTTCCGGAGGTCCAGTGTTGAGGCAGGGGCCTCCAAACTGCGTGAAGAAAGGGCCAGTTTACTGTCTTTCAGACTTTAGGAGGGCCAGACTGTGACCAGTTGTAGTAGAAAATCCGAGGGAGTCCACAATGTCTCAGACTTGGTGGTCAGTAGGAGGAGGAATAGTTCCCCAATCACTGGTGTCAGTGGGAGGAATAGTGCCCCATCATTGGTGTCAGTGGGAGGAATAGTGTCCCATCATTGGTGTCAGTGGGAGGAATAGTGTCCCATCATTGGTATCAGTGGGAGGAATAGTGCCCCATCATTGGTATCAGTGGGAGGAATAGTGCCCCATCATTGGTATCAGTGGGAGGAATAGTGCCCCATCATTGGTGTCAGTGGGAGGAATAGTGCCCCATCATTGGTGTCAGTGGGAGGAATAGTGCCCCATCATTGGTGTCAGTGGGAGGAATAGTGCCCCATTATTGGTGTCAGTGGGAGGAATAGTGCCCCATTGTTGATGCCAGTGGGAGGAATGGTGCCCCATCACTGGTGTCAGTGGGAGGAATAGTGTCCCATCATTGGTATCAGTGGGAGGAATAGTGCCCATCATTGGTGTCAGTGGGAGGAATAGTGTCCCATCATTGGTGTCAGTGGGAGGAATAGTGCCCCATCATTGGTATCATTAGGAGGAATAGTGCCTCATCATTGGTGTCAGTGGGAGGAATAGTGCCCCATCATTGGTATCATTAGGAGGAATAGTGCCTCATCATTGGTGTCAGTGGGAGGAAAAGTGCCCCATCATTGGTATCATTAGGAGGAATAGTGCCTCATCATTGGTGTCAGTGGGAGGAATAGTGCCTTAAGGGCTGGACAAAGGCAAGCAAAGGGCCACATCCTGCCCTTGGGCTGCAGTTTGGGGACCATTGGGTTAGGGAGATGGTGAGGCTCTGTTGATAAAAATTGATTGTGTATTAACAAAGGTGGTGATTTTTTTTATCAAACAAATGGTGATGGTGATGGTGGTGGTAGTGGTGGTGGTGTTTGTCAACAAAAGTCATGTGATCAATATGGCAGCACTGTTATGGGAATCACATGACTTTGTTTACAAGCAAAGGGTTAGGGTTACATTTTAGGTTGCTGTAAGGGGTAGGCCTTACATTTTAGAACCCTCAGGAACCATTGAAAGCCCATAATGAGCAGCTTGTGGAGTTTAAAAATGGATTACTGGTTCTCTTTAAGAGAGAAGGAGTCAGCCATCCACCTCTACGCCGAGTCTGGCTCCAGCCTTGTCAGTATAATTCCTTCCAGCTCTGGCCGGATTCAGCACATGTTATACAAGAGCCCTTTTGTTTTGGAAAGCCGGCCAGTACCTGCAATGGTGAGAACGGAGCCGTAGAGTCAACGGCGTACCTCCCAACTTTCTGAGATGAGAGAGAGGGACAACCTCAAGCACAAAGTATGCAGGTGGAGGACACCCCACCACTGAGGAATTTATACACAAAAATTGAATGGCCGAACCCACAAGTACTGATTTAACACTACTTGTCCTTTATGGGTCAGTCCATAAAGATGGACATCTGAGGAGGAAAGTTGGAGAGAGCGGTTTCAAAAGATGGGCAGTCCTTTCCAATGAGGGACACTTGGTAGTTATGGTCAGTGGAGATCATTCTATTGAACAATCCTTTGCCCCTGTCAATAGGTCAACTCTCTTGTTCACCCGACACACCTGCAGAGGTACTTGTACACTCAAAACCAGAAGATCCCAAAATTGGAACAAACTCATAAATATGAAGGTTTTGCTATGTGGGCTTCACTTTGCCCCATGCAGTGCGAAGTAATTGGCTCACTTTAAGGCGTGCCTCTGCATTATCTTGAAGTTATCTTCTATTCGCTCCCCTGCCGCCTCATTTATTGTTGGGGGTGAGGTGAGAAGAGCCCTGTGTAAGCTCCAAGGTAGTCGTAGTCACACCTAGCGATGACTTTGGATTCAGTCCCAACTTGGGTTTGGCCAAACCCAAAGGCAGGTTTCATTCCTGGTCACTGCGCTGCATCTAGGGTAGGCTTTATCCTACAGCTGCACTTATACAAAGGGATGGGGATGCTCATGACATCATTGAACTAATATGGTCAGATTCAGTTGGCACTGTTGAGAAGGGAAATAACCCGAAATGCCACACACCATCAGTAGTCACAGTAGTGAGAGCAGCCTCAGCCCACCTCTGTCCAGGCCTTGCCCCCCGACATGTTTCGTAACACCCAGGGCTTAGTCATAAGGTGAAACGTGTTGGACAGAGTTGGGCTGAGGCTGCTCTTGTGACTATCAGGCGCTGATGGTGTGCAGCATTTGAGATTATTTTCCCTTCTTCCCTTCTCTACATTGCATACAACGAGCCAGGATGGGCTCTTCCTCAGCCTGCACCCCCCAGTGTGTCACTGGAACCTGGGGTGGCACCCCTAATCTTCCAAGCATCTGTGTTGTAGCATGAGAGGAAGGGAAGTGAATCACCTGACCCACTGTACTCAGAAGTATTTCTCTTTACTCCCAGTGGTGAATGGATTGGTGGAGGAGCAAACTAAAGGCAAGCATTTGCAAGAGGTTCGCCAGGCACTAAAGTGTACCTGTGCATTGCTCTGCACACATTCCAGGGCCATCGTCTAATTCCTAACTCTACACTAAACGGCCCAAAGCTGACCATCACAACTATATGGACTTGTTGGACATTTTGTTCCAAAACCATATGGAGTTACTCCTCCACCCCTTGGCCTTTTTCCACTTGTCTACTCATCTAGGAAGCATTCTGCAACGTGTCTGTGGGAATTTCTGCCCATTCAGCCTAACTCTCCATTTTATACATCGGGTACTGATGTTGCATGAGAAGACCAACTGTTCATCCCAAAGGTGTTCAGTAGGGTTGAGGTCAGGGCTCTGTACAGGACACTTGAGTTCCTCCACGACAGACTGGTCAAACCATGTCTTTATGGAGCTGGCTTTGTACACAGGGGCACAGTCATGCTGGAAGAGAAAAGGGTCTTCACTAAACTGCAACCACAAGGATGGAGGAGCACAATTGTCTACAATGTCCAATGTCGTTGTGTGCTGTAGTATTAACAGTACCCTTCACCAGAGATACCTGATACCTCATTTGTAGGGAGGCCCAAGTACTTCAGTCATGTGCTATGTGTGTTCCCCATCTTTGGCCATATAGACAGGTGTAATCAGGGGCGGACTGACCATATGGATACTCGGGCACTGCCCGAAGGCCGGGGTCAGTAGGGGGCCCCATGAGATGCCCCTGGTACCTTTTTCATAGGCTTTTTTGAGTTTGGGCAAGGTCTGCGGTGACGTCAGCTATCACATCCCCCTGACGAAGCCACGTGACCCTGTGGCGACACGCGTAGGGGAGGGGCTCCGACGTCACCGCACACCCACATCTGAATGGATGGAGGAGAAACCTGCAGGGTAATCATCTACAACGCAGAGATCATCACAGGAGAACAGAGAGGAGTCTCACCATGCTTCTCTTCCTGAAGGATCTAATCATAGAACATCAAACCATCATCTTATTGGATCTAAAAAGCTTGGCTTGCCTAGAATGGGCTTACAGGAAGGTGAGCGCATCATAGTTGCAGCAGAGATTTAAACAGCGATGTGAACATACCCAGCAAACTTTGGAGTCTTATATATACAAGTTTTAATATTTGATAGATTCACATTCATTATCTCATACATTATTATAATTTAATTACTAATACTATACACCAAGTGGACGGTAAATTTGGTTTGATATAATTAACCACCACAACCCGTGATAAAGATGAATAATTAATCTGTTCATCTACTACAGGAGCGTGGCATCTATTTTAAAATCATTTATAATTATGCACATAGCAATGAGAATGTGATTTAATGCCGGCGAACCAAAACTTTACAGTTTATTATATGTGGCTCACAAGTTATTCTTTTTCATGGTCAGGAGTTCCCAACCATTGGCTATGTAGGTAGGCGTGATGGTCAGGAGTTCCCAACCATTGGCCATGTAGGTAGGCGTGATGGTCAGGAGTTCCCAACCATTGGCCATGTAGGTAGGCGTGATGGTCAGGAGTTCCCAACCACTGGCCATGTAGGTAGGTGTGATGGTCAGGAGTTCCCAACATTTGGCCATGTAGGTAGGCGTGATGGTCATGAGTTCCCAACCTTTGGCCATGTAGGTAGGCGTGATGGTCAGGAGTTCCCAACCATTGGCCATGTAGGTAGGTGTGATGGTCAGGAGTTCCCAACATTTGGCCATGTAGGTAGGCGTGATGGTCAGGAGTTCCCAACCATTGGCCATGTAGGTAGGTGTGATGGTCAGGAGTTCCCAACATTTGGCCATGTAGGTAGGTGTGAGGGTCAGGAGTTCCCAACCTTTGGCCATGTAGGTAGGTGTGATGGTTAGGAGTTCCTAACCATTGGCCATGTAGGTAGGTGTGATGGTCAGGAGTTCCCAACATTTGGCCATGTAGGTAGGTGTGAGGGTCAGGAGTTCCCAACCTTTGGCCATGTAGGTAGGCGTGATGGTCAGGAGTTCCCAACCATTGGCCATGTAGGTAGGTGTGATGGTCAGGAGTTCCCAACATTTGGCCATGTAGGTAGGCGTGATGGTCAGGAATTCCCAACCATTGGCCATGTAGGTAGGTGTGATGGTCAGGAGTTCCCAACATTTGGCCATGTAGGTAGGTGTGAGGGTCAGGAGTTCCCAACCTTTGGCCATGTAGGTAGGTGTGATGGTTAGGAGTTCCTAACCATTGGCCATGTAGGTAGGCGTGATGGTCAGGAGTTCCCAACCATTGGCCATGTATGTAGGTGTGATGGTCAGGAGTTCCCAACCTTTGGCCATGTAGGTAGGCGTGATGGTCAGGAGTTCCCAACCATTGGCCATGTATGTAGGTGTGATGGTCAGGAGTTCCCAACCTTTGGCCATGTAGGTAGGCGTGATGGTCAGGAGTTCCCAACCTTTGGCCATGTAAGTAGGTGTGATGGTCAGGAGTTCCCAACCATTGGCCATGTAGGTAGGCGTGATGGTCAGGAGTTCCCAACCATTGGCCATATAGGTAGGTGTGGTGGTCAGGAGTTCCCAACCATTGGCCATATAGGTAGGCGTGATGGTCAGGAGTTCCCAACCATTGGCCATGTAGGTAGGCGTGATGGTCAGGAGTTCCCAACCATTGGCCATGTAGGTAGGCGTGATGGTCATGAGTTCCCAACCATTGGCCATGTAGGTAGGCGTGATGGTCAGGAGTTCCCAACATTTGGCCATGTAGGTAGGCGTGATGGTCAGGAGTTCCCAACCTTTGGCCATGTAGGTAGGTGTGATGGTCAGGAGTTCCCAAACATTGGCCATTTAGGTAGGTGTGGTTAGATGTCCTCAACCTTTTGGCCGGAAAGTGTAGCTATACCACCTGGGTGTCACCGTCCTGAAGGGCAATTATTTGCGTCCTTTCCTGGTATCTCTGTAGTCTACAAGACGGCCCTTTTCTAGAAAGCACAAAGAGAAATCTTAGCATACTTCTACCAAAAGTGGTGACATTGTACCTTCGTTGGAGACACATCGAGCCGGTCACCATGTATAGTTGATGAGTGTCGGTTTCAGGATCTGATCTACGTTAAAGATGTGCGCTGTGCCCCCGTGACGTTTCTCATTCTATACACCTTTGTGACGGGGATATTTGGTTACGGATGCCGGGAACAGATTGTTTTTACACTCCGTGCTGCTATCTGCGCGTCGGGCGATGACGGCGGGAGGAGACGCAATAAGAGCTGCTGTATTATTAATGGCGCTGAACTAAAACGAGTGCGAACACAGCCAGCTTGCTAAGAGGGACTTTTCCGGGACAGGAATATGCCAAGCCGTCCTTTGCTGATCTGAGCAGCAAGTCAGTGGAGTAAGTGTGTGGCCAGGGAAGTCCTATATTGTTGTTCCAAAATGGCGACTGGGTAGGAAGTCAGAAGAGGATCTGATTGAGAGCCTTCAAAAAAAAAAATGGCCATAGAATAAAATCTGGTTGCTGTGGGCTGCCAACCTACACTGCTCTCCCGCCGCCAAATTTAAAGTGGACCTATCAAATATATTTTTCATGTAACACTTCCAGGTATTTATTACCTCCCGCAGAAATCACACTTCCCCCCGGTAATGCCTTAATTTAATTCTCCCTCCAGAAAGTCGGCACCGTCTTTGTTCAGGTTTCACCCAGGGTCACCATCCACTTCCGGACTGAGATGCTGGCTCAGAGAAGACGCCATCGTGTTAATTCACGGTGAATGTGCAACTCGTGTTCACAAATGTATTTATCTTTACTCCCAGTGGTGAATGGATTGGTAGAGGAGCAAATTAAAGGCAAGCATATGCAAGAGGTTGGCCAGGCACTAAAGTGTACCTGTGCATTGCTCTGCACACATTCCAGGGCCATCGTCTAATTCCTAACTCTACACTAAATGGCCCAAAGCTGACCATCACATCTGTATGGGCTTGTTGGACATTTTGTTCCTAAACCATATGGAGTTACTCCTCCACCTCTTGGCCTTTTCCCACTTGTGGCTGTAACAGCCTCTACTCATCTAGGAACAATTCTGCAACGTTTCTGTGGAAATTTCTGCCCATTCAGCCTAACTCTCCATTTTATACATCAGGTACTGATGTTGGATGAGAAGACCAACTGTTCATCCCAGAGGTGTTCAGTAGGGTTGAGGTCAGGGCTCTGTACAGGACACTTGAGTTCCTCCACAACAGACTGGTCAAACCATGTCTTTATGGAGCTGGGTTTGTACACAGGGGCACAGTCATGCTGGAAGAGAAAAGGGTCTTCACTAAACTACTACCGCAAGGATGGAGGAGCACAATTGTCTACAATGTCTTTGTATGCTGTAGTATTAATAGTACCCTTCACCAGAGATACCTGATACCTCATTTGGAGGGAGGTCCAAGTACTTCAGTCATGGGCTATGTGTGTTCCCCACCTTTGGCCATATAGACAGGTGTAATGGTCAGCAGTCTCTAATCTTTGGCCATATACTGTAGGTAGGAGTGATAGTCAGATGTTCCCAATCTTTGGCCATATAGGTAGTTGTGATGGTCAGGTGTCTGCAACCTTTGGCCATATAGGTAAATATGAAGGTCAGGGGTCCCAAGAATTTGGCTTTAAAGGTCGTGTGATGGTCAGATGTCCTTAACATTTGGCCATATAGGTAGGTGTAATGGTCAGTGGTCCTCACCCTTTGGCCTTATAGGTAGGTGTGAAGGTCAGGCATACCCAACTCTTGACCATATATGATGTTGGATGACAAGACCAACTGTTCATCCCAAAGGTGTACAGTAGGGTTGAGGTCAGGCTCTGTACAGGACACTCGAGTTCCTCCACAACAGACTGGTCAAACCATGTCTTTATGGAGCTGGGTTTGTACACAGGGCACAGTCATGCTGGAAGAGAAAAGGGTCTTCACTAAACTACTACTGCAAGGATGGAGGAGCACAATTGTCTACAATGTTTTTGTATGCTGTAGTATTAACAGTACCCTTCACCAGAGATACCTGATATCTCATTTGGAGGGAGGTCCAAGTACTTCAGTCATGGGCTATGTGTGTCCCCACCTTTGGCCATATAGACAGGTGTAATGGTCAGCGGTCTCTAATCTTTGGCCATGTTCTGTAGGTAGGAGTGATAGTCAGATGTTCCCAATCTTTGGCCATATAAGTAGGTGTGATGGTCAGAGGTCCCCAAACTTTGACGATAAAGATAGGTGTGGTGATCATATGTACCCAATCTTTGGCCATATAAGTAGTTGTGATGGTCAGGTGTCTGCAACCTTTGGCCATAGAGGTAAATATGAAGGTCAGGGGTCCCAAGAATTTGGCTTTAAAGGTCGTGTGATGGTCAGATGTCCTTAACATTTGGCCATATAGGTAGGTGTAATGGTCAGTGGTCCTCACCCTTTGGCCTTATAGGTAGGTGTGAAGGTCAGGCATACCCAACTTTTGACCATATATGATGTTGGATGAGAAGACCAACTGTTCATCCCAAAAGTGTTCAGTAGGGTTGAGGTCAGGGCTCTGTACAGGACACTTGAGTTGCTCCACAACAGACTGGTCAAACCATGTCTTTATGGAGCTGGCTTTGTACATAGGGTACAGTCATACTGGAAGAGAAAAGGGTCTTCACTAAACTACTACCACAAGGATGGAG
The DNA here is from genome assembly GCF_062004578.1 of Staurois parvus. Taxonomy (NCBI): domain Eukaryota; kingdom Metazoa; phylum Chordata; class Amphibia; order Anura; family Ranidae; genus Staurois; species Staurois parvus. The sequence goes on from NW_028318522.1 coordinate 133,734, forward strand.
GAGCACAATTGTCTACAATGTCTTTGTATGCTGCAGTATTAACAGTACCCTTCACCAGAGATACCTGATACCTCATTTAGAGGGAGGTCCAAGTACTTCAGTCATGTGCTATGTGTGTTGCCCACCTTTGGCCATATAGACAGGTGTGATGGTCAGCAGTCTCTAATCTTTGCCCATGTACTGTAGGTAGGCGTGATAGTCAGATGTTCCCAATCTTTGGCCATATAGGTAGGTGTGATGGTCAGAGGTCCCCAAACTTTGACGATAAAGATTGGTGTGGTGATCATATGTACCCAATCTTTGGCCATATAAGTAGTTGTGATGGTCAGGTGTCTGCAACCTTTGGCCATATAGGTAAATATGAAGGTCAGGGGTCTCAAGAATTTGGCTTTAAAGGTCGTGTGATGGTCAGATGTCCTCACCCTTTGGCCTTATAGGTAGGTGTGAAGGTCAGGCATACCCAACTTTTGTCCATATATGATGTTGGATGAGAAGACCAACTGTTCATCCCAAAGGTGTTCAGTGGGGTTGAGGTCAGGGCTCTGTACAGGACACTTGAGTTCCTCCACAACAGACTGGTCAAACCATGTCTTTATGGAGCTGGCTTTGTACACAGGGGCACAGTCATGCTGGAAGAGAAAAGGGTCTTCACTAAACTACTACCACAAGGATGGAGGAGCACAATTGTCTACAATGTCTTTGTGTGCTGTAGTATTAACAGTACCCTTCACCAGAGATACCTGATACCTCATTTAGAGGGAGGTCCAAGTACTTCAGTCATGGGCTATGTGTGTTCTCCACCTTTGGCCATATAGACAGGTGTAATGGTCAGCGGTCTGATGGTCAGATGACCCAAAACTTTGGCCATCAAGGTAGGTGTAATGGTCAGCAGTCTCCAACCTTTGGCCATATATGTAGGTGTGATGGTCAGGTGTCTGCAACCTTTGGCCATATAGGTAAATATGAAGGTCAGGGGTCCCAAGAATTTGGCTTTAAAGGTCATGTGATGGTCAGATGTCCTTAACATTTTTCCATATAGGTAGGTGTAATGGTCAGTGGTCCTCCCCCTTTGGTCTTATAGGTAGGTGTGAAGGTCAGGCATATCCAACCTTTGACCATATAGGTAGGCCTGATGGTCAGATGATCCAAAACTTTGGCCATTAAGGTAGGTGTAATGGTCAGCGGTCTCCAACCTTTGGCCATATAGGTAGGTGTGATGGTCAGAGGTCCCCAGACTTTGACAATAAAGATAGGTGTGGTGATCATATGTACCCAATCTTTGGCCATATAAGTAGTTGTGATGGTCAGGTGTCTGCAACCTTTGACCATATAGGTAAATATGAAGGTCAGGGGTCTCAAGAATTTGGCTTTAAAGGTTGTGTGATGGTCAGATGTCCTCACCCTTTGGCCTTATAGGTAGGTGTGAAGGTCAGGCGTACCCAACTTTTTACCATATATGTAGGCCTCATGGCCAGATGACCCAAAACTTTGGCCATCAAGGTAGGTGTAATGGTCAGCGGTCTGCAACCTTTGGCCATATAGGTAAATATGAAGGTCAGGGGTCTCAAGAATTTGGCTTTAAAGGTCGTGTGATGGTCAGATGTCCTCACCCTTTGGCCTTATAGGTAGGTGTGAAGGTCAGGAGTACCCAACCTTTGACCATATAGGAAGGCCTGATGGTCAGATGATCCAAAACTTTGGCCATCAAGGTAGGTGTAATGGTCAGACATGGATCAGCCCCTGCTGCAGATTCTTCCTGTACTGGTCTGTGGGAAGAACTATCCGAGGGTGGCTGAGCGGGAGACACACAGCTGCCGTATGTAAACAGTGCTGATCTATATATAGTGCAGGATAATTCTATGATTTAACCCAGGACAGCGGGATCTCATAACCTTTATATGTGTCAGATAATCTCATACCAAACCTAACCCAACATTATGAGGGGCTCCCAGAAGCTTCTACCCCCCCTCCCCCAAAAACAAGGAGTTATGAGTGGTTTTAGATTGACAAGCTCGGTGTGCCTAATTTGATCCAGCGAGAAGTGACACCCGTCACATCCTGATGCAGGACGTGTCACCGGGACAGGAAATGGCGGGTAATCTCCCCAGTGGGGACACAGGCAGCAATAGAAACCCAACGGATAGTTATAGTCCTTCCCTGCTCTAGCCAAAAAAAAAAGTCTCTTTCTCATCCGTAATACCTGAAGAATGAGCTTCAGAGCTCCAATAGGTTGTATTTTGATAGATATGACATAGATCAGGCATCAGTAAATGACGGGCCGCGGTCTGGGCTTGGACCAAGTGACAGTTCTATCCAGATCCCCAGCCAGTGCCGCCAGCACAGGTGTTCCCCCTCCTCTCCGGTGATTGGTTGTCGGGACCACCGGCATCTTCGCAAGCAATGATCACATGTGTGATTCCAGCCCCTGGCATCACAGGAAGATGGAGATGCAACATCCTTCATCCAGACCTGCAGCCTGCTCTGCCTCCAGCCCTCTGCCTGCCTGGCGCTAAAAGGTACGGGTTCAGTCTGATGTGGACACCCGATGTAAGGGGGCACTCTGATTGGGACCCTGATGTAAGGGGGCACTCTGCTGGGGACCCTGATGTAAGGGGCACTCTGATGGGGACATGTGATGTAAGGAGGCACTCTGATGGGGACACCCGATGTAAGGGGGCACTCTGATGGTGACATGTGATGTAAGGAGGCACTCTGATGGTGACATGTGATGTAAGGAGGCACTCTGATGGTGACGTGATGTAAGGAGGCACTCTGATGGGGACACCCGATGTAAGGGGGCACTCTGATGGGGACACCCGATGTAAGGGGGCACTCTGATGGGGACACCCGATGTAAGGGGGCACTCTGATGGGGACACCCGATGTAAGGGGGCACTCTGATGGTGACATGTGATGTAAGGAGGCACTCTGATGGTGACATGTGATGTAAGGAGGCACTCTGATGGGGACACCCGATGTAAGGGGGCACTCTGATGGGGACACCCGATGTAAGGGGGCACTCTGATGGGGACCCTGATGTAAGGGGGCACTCTGATGGGGACCCTGATGTAAGGGGGCACTCTGATGGGGACCCTGATGTAAGGGGGCACTCTGATGGGGACACCCGATGTAAGGAGGCACTCTGATGGGGACACCCAATGTAAGGAGGCACTCTGATGGTGACATGTGATGGAAGGAGGAACTTTGATGGGGACACCCGATGTAAGGAGGCACTGTGATGAGCCAATTTCAAACTGTCCACACATTTAATAGTTACTAAAACATTTCTATGGAAGTTGTACATCACCTTTTTTTTTATAGACATAAAACTACTACATACTGAATACACTGGAATCTGACTCATAGCTCAAACATGAGATTCAGACCTCTGCTGCAAGAAAATTTTACTGACCAGACCCCCCAGACAAAGATAGATAGATAATAGATAGATAGATAGATAGATAGATAGATAGATAGATAGATAGATAGATAGATAATAGATAGATATATAGATAATAGATAGATAGATAGATAGATAGATAGATAGATAGATAGATAGTTTGATAGATAATAGATAGATAGATAGATAGATAGATAGATAGATAGATAGATAGATAGATAATAGATAGATAATAGATAGATAATAGATAGATAGATAGATAGATAGATAGATAGATAGATAATAGATAGATAATAGATAGATAGATAGATAGATAGATAGATAGATAGATAGATAGATAGATAGATAGATAATAGATAGATAGATAGATAGATAGATAGATAGATAATAGATAGATAGATAATAGATAGATAGATAGATAGATAGATAGATAGATAGATAGATAGATAGATAGATAATAGATAATAGATAGATAGATAATAGATAGATAGATAGATAGATAATAGATAGATAATAGATAGATAGATAGATACAGTTGTGTCCAAAATTATTCAACCCCCACTGAAATTGAGTGTTTTGGCCAGTTTGACATTGCTTTTGATCATTCAGTCATCTTGCTTACATTTACATTAAAGAGGCACTTGTAGGTCAGACAAATATAACATAACAGTTATAATGAAATAACCACAAATGTCTTTTCTGTGCTCACAGCATTATCAGTTTTATTCAACCCCCAAGTGACATTCAATCTTAGTACTTAGTACAGCATCCTTTTACAGTTATAACAGCTTTTAAACGTGAAGCATAGCTTGACACAAGTGTCTTGCAGCGATCTACGGGTATCTTCGCCCATTCTTCATGGGCAAAGGCCTCCAGTTCAGTCACATTCTTAGGCTTGCGCACTGCAACTGCTTTCTTTAAGTCCCACCAGAGGTTCTCAATCGGATTTAAGTCTGGTGACTGCGATGGCCACTCCAAAATGTTCCAGCCTTTCCTCTGCAACCATGCTCTAGTGGACTTGGAGGTATGCTTGGGATCATTGTCCTGTTGAAAGGTCCAACGTCTCCCAAGCCTCAGGTGTGTGACGGACTGCATCACGTTTCCATCCAATATCTCCTGGTACTGAAGAGAATTCATGGTACCTTGCACACGCTGAAGCTTCCCTGTACCTGCAGAAGCAAAACAGCCCCAAAGCATGATTGACCCTCCACCATGCTTCACAGTAGGCAAGGTGTTCTTTTCATCATAGGCCTTGTTCTTCCTCCTCCAAACATAGCGTTGATCCATGGGCCCAAACAGTTCTAATTTTGTTTCATCAGTCCACAGAACACTATCCCACAACTTTTGTGGTTTGTCCACATGGCTTTTGGCATACTGCAGTCGACTCTTCTTATTCTTTGGAGACAGCAAGGGGGTACGCCTGGGAGTTCTGGCACGGAGGCCTTCATTACGCAGTGTGCGTCTTATTGTCTGGGCTGAAACTTCTGTACCCACATCTGACAAATCTTTTCTCAGTTCCTCAGCAGTCACACGGGGACTTCTCTCCACTCTACGCTTCAGGTAGCGCACAGCAGTCGAAGTCAGCATCTTCTTTCTGCCACGACCAGGTAGCGTTTCAACAGTGCCCTTTGCCTTGAATTTGCGAATGATGCTTCCTAAGGTGTCTCTTGGTATGTTTAACATCTTTGCAATCTTCTTATAGCCATTGCCCTTCCTGTGAAGAGAAATCACCTCTTCTCTTGTCTTCCTGGACCATTCTCTTGCCTTCACCATGTTTGTAACCACACCAGTAAATGTCTAGAAGGAGCTGAGTATCACAGTCATTTTAAAGCTGCCTAATTGGTGCTTATTATGCTTGATTGCTGCTCGGTGACATCCACAGGTGTTTTCAATACCTGATGGAAAGCACCTGTATGAACCTCTGTTCTTCAGAGTGGTAGTCTTTAAGGGGTTGAATAATTGTGGCAATGAAGAAACCACATAAGAACCATTTACTACTGTATTACATAAACAATTGATGTCATTTTAGTTGCATTTGGGTAGTTACAACGTCCTTGTAGGATTTGATTCTGAATACAATTCCAAATGTACACTATAGTCCCTAAACCCCTTTACAGCATTGGGGGTTGAATAATTTTGGACACAACTGTAGATAGATAGATAGATAATAGATAGATAGATAATAGATAGACAGATAGATAGATAGATAATAGATAGATAGATAGATAGATAGATAGATAGATAGATAATAGATAGATAGATAGATAGATAGACAGATAGATAATAGATAGATAGATAGATAATAGATAGATAGATAGATAGATAGATAATAGATAGATAGATAATAGATAGATAGATAATAGATAGATAGATAGATAATAGATAGATAGATAGATAGATAGATAGATAGATAATAGATAGATAATAGATAGATAGATAGATAGATAGATAATAGATAGATAGATAGATAATAGATAGATAGATAGATAGATAATAGATGATAGATAGATGATAGATAGATAGATAGATAGATAGATAGATAGATAGATAATAGATAGATAGATAGATAGATAATAGATAGATAGATAGATAGATAGCATGGAAAGTGACATCCGATGATGATCCAGAGATGGGTCGGGGGGTCGGAGGTCCAGCTGGGGCCCCGGGGGGAGGGGGGGGGATGATAATAATATCTGGAGCCGTTGCCTCAGCGGAAGTGATATTTTAAACCAGCAGACGGGGACATTTATACCCCGAAGGAAGAGAAGGTAACAGGAGAGTGAAAGCGGGTGACATCAGAAGGAGCTGATCACTTTCTACCTGCTGAGGACCGACTCCAAGCCTGCAGCTCCTTCACTTCCACAGAGGGTCCGGGCTGTGTGACGCCTGAGCCCTTCTCTGTGATGATAGGCTGAGTATGACGAACGCCATATGTATTTTTCCTCCTAATTCCCGATGGGTTAAAATAGATAAATCTTAATCTTTCATAAAATAAATACGTGGTGACCCTGCTATGGAATACCGTGATCAGGCATTTCCTTATGGGGTGACAACTGTCTTCCAATTGTTCTAAAGTGTTGTCACCTTGTCACTTGTGCCCCTAGTGGAGACCCCTAGTGGAGACTGCAGGAAGCCAATACACACTGATCAGGCATGGTCCACACAGAAAGGGAGTGCATGTAGAGAGCAAGCGGTTGGAAGAGGCTGGAGAAGAAAATCACAGAGCTGAGATGTATAAAAATAAATAAATGTGAAAAAAATAAGCAAAAAAAAAAATATATTTTTTTTTTCTCTGATAAAGGGGGTGTACGACAACCCCTGCAATGTTTTTGTTTTTGTAAAAAAACATTTTTTTTATGTTTTTAATTTTTATGTTACATTCCAGCCCTGATGAAGATACACATTTCTTTTTTAGTTTTTTTATTCTTTAGTCCTCCTGCACGTGGGACGTTTTTACAGCGGCTGTTTTTGGCTTTTGATGTTTTTTTTCTACAGCCAGTAAACCCCCCCAGCATGTTCTCCTTGGTGTCCATACACACAGAGACTGGAATCAACGTTTTTTGGCAGAGACTTTTTTTTGGTTGGAAAAAAACCTCAGACTAGCGGGTTTCTAAAGGAGTTTTTTAGCTGTAAAGACGCTATAATGCTGAAAAATGCGGTAAAACGGTATGCCGCTAAAATCTAGGGTGTCATCGCAACTGAAAGTGATCAAAGAAATAAAAATATTTAAAAAAATTAAAAATATATATATTTTTTACCTTCATCAGAGTTGAAATGGAACAAAAAGAAAAACTATAAAAATAGTATTTTCAGTTAACATTTCAGCCCTAATGAAGGGAAAAAATACATTTTTATATTTATCTTTTTTCTTTATCATGTTGTATTCTAGCCCTGATGAAGTTAAAAAATGAATTTTTAAAAATGTTTTATGGTTTCTTTTTTTAATTTTTCATGTTACACTCCAGCCCTGATGAAGGATAACATTTTTTTTTTTTTAGTTTTTATTTACATATTTTCTATTTTTCACGTTACATTCCAGCCCCGAAGAAGACTCCAGCATGTTTTTCTAGTTTTTATTTTTAGATTTTCTATTTTTCATGTTACATTCCAGCCCCGATGAATGTAAAAAATATATTTTTATAATTTTTTGTTTTTTTTCTTTTTGTACTTTTCATGGTACATTCCAGCCCTGATGAAGCCTAAAAATTTTTTGTTTTGATTTTTTTTTTCTATTTCTATTGTTCTATTTTTCATATTACATTCCAGCCCCAATGAAGGGGGTGAACTACAGCCACCAAAATGTTTTTTTTTTCTTTGGAATAAAATCATATCGGGACTTGAACTTTGCGGTATGTCACTTCAGTATTACAGACTTGTAAATCAGGTCTCCGGTAGCTTTCTAAGTATATGAGGGAAGAACTTTGGTATGTTTGCATAGCAAATTAAATATGTAAAATGCCCGCAGGGCTCTCTAACCACAGAGTGCTATGTATAGAGACAGGTCGGCACGTGAAGATCTCTCTGTATTTCTCTTTATTATGTGATTTTACATTTTAAATAATTTCCAGTGATTGGCTTACAGGGCGTAGATGAGGGAGGTTATTATAATATAATATAATATAATATAATAAAATATAATATAACATAATAAAATAAAATATATTAAAATATAATATAATATAATAAAATATAATATAACATAATAAAATTAAATATAATAAAATATAATATAATACAATATAATAAAATATAATATAATAAAATATAATACAATATAATAAAATATTATATAACATAATAAAATATAATATAATACAATATAATAAAATAAAATATAATAAAATATAATATAATAAAATATAATATAACATAATAAAACATAATATAGTATAATATAATAAAATACAATACAATAAAATATAATATAACATAATAAAATATCATATAATAAAAATAAATATAATAAAATATAATATAATACAATATAATAAAATATAACATAATATAGTATAATATAATAAAATATAATACAATATAATAAAATATAATATAACATAATAAAATATAATATAATAAAATATAATACAATATAATACAATATAATAAAATATAACATAATAAAATATAATATAATAAAATATAATACAATATAATAAAATAAAATATAACATAATAAAATATAATATAATATAATTCAATATAATAAAATATAATAAAATAAAATATAATATATTATTTCCACTTTTATATTCCTCTTCAAACAACGTTTCCTTCTGTACACATGCGATTTGTTACATTTTTTGCAATTCATTCTATCGGGATGAGTGTGGTGATTAAAACGAAATTAATTCCATCGTGAAAATTTTCCGCTTTTTTGTGTACAATTGATTTTTAAATCTAACCTCCAGCCTCCCTTCAGTCTTGCTGGGAGGAGTAGTGAGGCAGGGTGCTGTGATGTTTTCAGGAAGCACTACGTGTAGCACTCTTCCTGCCCCTCCCACCAGCCATGATCTGCCTGCATTGCATAGAGAAGCACAGAGACCCAGTAATGATGTCACTGGGCTTTAAATAATGTCATGAAGATGGAAAGTTTTTTTCTTAAAAATGTAATTATCATGTCGATGAGGCGGGGAAGGCATAATATAAGGAGATTAAAACTCAGCTTTCCATTTTTCTCTGTGTTTCTGCTACTTTGATTTTTAGCTTTTTTTTTATTTTTGCAACAAAATCCTCTGTGATACTCTTGTTGCAATCTTCATTGGAATATTGTTACTGCAGATGCAACGTGACCCTTGTATGAATGCTGCTGTTATTTCCATGCTGACAGATGTGTGTTTCTCGGTAAGATGATCCGTCTCCCTCTCTTTGTACTGTGATAATTGTACGAAGAATTTAGAACGTTCACCTAATAGTAAACTCATCGATGGAATCTCATAGCAGCTCTAACAGGTGAATGTCGGCTCGAGTCGTTTTCAATATTTATTTAAAAATAACAGATTAAATAAATCCCTGGTGATCCTGCCAAGAGGGTCCTTCTTCAGGCACTTCCTGTTATAGGGTGACAACGCTGTGTCCTTGCCTTACAATTGTGGCTCCTGCGTTGTCACCTGGTCAGACGGGTTTCCCATGGAGGCTACAGGTAGCCATTATAGCACGCATGACACAGGCCTGGTCCAGCGTGGTCACCGACAGGTAACCCGTCCTGAGAAACGCCATGCAGCCATCGCTGGAGCGTATGCAGATGGGAGGTAGCTGCAAAGAGACAACAAAAGGAGAAATGGTTGGAGGAGGAATGATTTGGGGGGGTTGTGATTGAAGGGGGGATTTGCACTAGTAGGAATGATTGGGGGGGGGGGGAGATTTGTGATTGAAGGGGGGATTTGCAGTGGGGGGGATTTGTGCTAGTAGAAATGATTGGGGGGGAGATTTGTGATTGAAGGGGGGATTTGCAGTGGGGGGGATTTGCACTAGTAGGAATGATTGGGGGGGGGAGATTTGTGATTGAAGGGGGGATTTGCAGTGGGGGGGATTTGTGCTAGTAGGAATAATGGGGGGGGGGATTTGTGATTGAAGGGGGGATTTGCAGTGGGGGGATCTGTGCTAGTAGCAATGATTGGGGGAGGGGGGGTTGTGATTGAAGGGGGGATTTGGAGGGAGGGATGGGGGGGGCCAAATATTAGTTCTGGGAGGGGGGATTTCAGCGGGAGGGGGGTGGATCTGTACTAGGAGGAGAGGGAATTTTTTCTTCGGGGGTAAGCATGTAGATTAGTGCTCGATTTCTGGGTGTGGAGGGGGGGGGGGGGGGGGTTTGTGCTAGTAGGAATGATTGGGGGGAGATTTGTGATTGAAGGGGGGATTTGCAGTGGGGGGGGATTTGTGCTAGTAGGAACGATTGGGGGGGGGATTTGTGATTGAAGGGGGATTTGCAGTGGGGGGGAATTGTGCTAGTAGGAATGATTGGGGGGGGGAGATTCGTGATTGAAGGGGGGATTTGCAGTGGGGGGGATCTGTGCTAGTAGGAATGATTGGGGGGGAGGTTGTGATTAAAGGGGGGATTTGGAGGGAGGGCTGGGGGAGGGCAAATATTTGTTCTGGGAGGGGGGATTTCAGTGGGGGGGGGGTTGGATCTGTACTAGGAGGAGAGGGATTTTTTTCTTCAGGGGTAAGCATGCAGATTAGTGCTCGATTTCTGGATGTGGGGGGGTTTGTGCTAGTAGGAATGATTGGGGGGGTTGTGATCGAAGGGGGGATTTGTAGTGGGGGGGATTTGTGCTCGGAGGGTAAACTTGAGGGGTAGAGGAACTGTGCTGGGTGGGGGATTTTTTTTTTTTGGGTTGGTGTGCTGGGGGCATATGAGGAGAGAGAGGATTTGTGCCGGGGGGGGGAACAGGGGAGGGCAAATATTTGTGCAGGTAGGGGGGAATTCAGTGGGGGTGGGAGTTGATCTGCCAGTCAGCGTGATGATGTGGGAGCTTGCTGGAAGGCTCAGTGGGACATGTATGGTGCCATGGATGGAGCTCTCCTTTGACATTGTGGTTGTCCTTCAGAGTTGGTCGTACGACCATTGATGAAAGGACGGGTTTCGTGGAATCATACGGCCGGTCCTGTTTGGATGATTGAGCCGTCTGTATGGAACCTCTGAGTTCTGTTCGGCAGGCGGCGGCTTTGCGGTGACAGGTGGAGCTGACGGTTTTCTCAGCTGCTTCCGACACAGCGAGGGGGGAGGGAGACGTGTTGTAAGTTTCCTGGAGATGTTGCCGAGTCTCCGTTATACTTTCTATTCTTCATGGCACACGAGGACTGACACCGTGAGGACTGACACCGTGAGGACTGACACCGTGGGGACTGACACCGTGAGGACTGACACCGTGGGGACTGACACCCTCTCCGGACAAAAATGATTTAAAAGGTATGGTGTCAGAATCCCAAATTGCTTCTATCTCTGATTGGCTGGTTTTCTCCCCCCTGGGTGTCCTTTGGAGGGGTCCCTTTCCTTCCAGAGGGTCTCAGGTCAAGGTTTACTTTGTTTCTGATGGGTTGGCTCACTTTTTGCTGCTCTTAGACCCTCAGTGCCCAAGTTGCGGCCCATGGGCCACGTGGGGCCCCTTGGCACTTATTTTGTGGCCCCTGCAGAGAGTAGGATGTGGTCATTCAAACCAGTGACAGAAAATATTCTCTAGAATGGCTCCTTGTAGTTAACTGTTCAGTTTTTTTCTTGTATGTCTGCAGTCTCTGACCATCTCCTGTTCCATGTCTGCAGTCTCTGACCATCTCCTGTATCATATCTGCAGTCTCTGACCATCTCCTGTACTATGTCTGCAGTTTCTGACCATCTCCTGTACTATGTCTGCAGTTTCTGACCATCTCCTGTGTCGTGCCTGCAGTCTCTGACCATCTCCTGTATCGTGTCTGCAGTCTCTGACCATCTCCTGTATCATGTCTACAATCTCTGACCATCTCCTGTACTATGTCTGCAGTCTCTGACCATCTCCTGTACTATGTCTGCAGTCTCTAACCATCTCCTGTATCGTATCTGCAGTCTCTGGTCATCTCCTGTACTATGTCTGCAGTCTCTGACCATCTCCTGTATCATGTCGGCAGTTTCTGACCATCTCCTGTACTATGTCTGCAGTCTCTGACCATCTCCTGTACTATGTCTGCAGTCTCTGACCATCTCCTGTATCATGTCTGCAGTCTCTGGTCATCCCCTGTACTATGTCCGCAGTCTCTGACCATCTCCTGTACTATGTCTGCAGTCTCTGACCATCTCCTGTACTATGTCCGCAGTCTCTGACCATCTCCTGTACCATGTCTGCAGTCTCTGACCATCTCCTGTATCATGTCCGTAGTCTCTGACCATCTCCTGTATCATATCTGCAGTCTCTGACCATCCCCTGTACTATGTCCGCAGTCTCTGACCATCTCCTGTACTATGTCTGCAGTCTCTGACCATCTCCTGTATCATGTCCGCAGTCTCTGACCATCTCCTGTACTATGTCTGCAGTCTCTGACCATCTCCTGTACTATGTCTGCAGTCTCTGACCATCTCCTGTACTATGTCCGCAGTCTCTGACCATCTCCTGTACCATGTCTGCAGTCTCTGACCATCTACTGTATCATGTCTGTAGTCTCTGACCATCTCCTGTGTCGTGTCTGCAGTCTCTGACCATCTCCTGTATCGTGTCTGCAGTCTCTGACCATCTCCTGTATCATGTCTACAATCTCTGACCATCTCCTGTACTATGTCTGCAGTCTCTGACCATCTCCTGTACTATGTCTGCAGTCTCTAACCATCTCCTGTATCGTATCTGCAGTCTCTGGTCATCTCCTGTACTATGTCTGCAGTCTCTGACCATCTCCTGTATCATGTCGGCAGTTTCTGACCATCTCCTGTACTATGTCTGCAGTCTCTGACCATCTCCTGTACTATGTCTGCAGTCTCTGACCATCTCCTGTATCATGTCTGCAGTCTCTGGTCATCCCCTGTACTATGTCCGCAGTCTCTGACCATCTCCTGTACTATGTCTGCAGTCTCTGACCATCTCCTGTACTATGTCCGCAGTCTCTGACCATCTCCTGTACCATGTCTGCAGTCTCTGACCATCTCCTGTATCATGTCTGTAGTCTCTGACCATCTCCTGTATCATATCTGCAGTCTCTGACCATCCCCTGTACTATGTCCGCAGTCTCTGACCATCTCCTGTACTATGTCTGCAGTCTCTGACCATCTCCTGTATCATGTCCGCAGTCTCTGACCATCTCCTGTACTATGTCTGCAGTCTCTGACCATCTCCTGTACTATGTCTGCAGTCTCTGACCATCTCCTGTACTATGTCCGCAGTCTCTGACCATCTCCTGTACCATGTCTGCAGTCTCTGACCATCTCCTGTATCATGTCTGTAGTCTCTGACCATCTCCTGTATCATATCTGCAGTCTCTGACCATCCCCTGTACTATGTCCGCAGTCTCTGACCATCTCCTGTACTATGTCTGCAGTCTCTGACCATCTCCTGTACTATGTCTGCAGTCTCTGACCATCCCCTGTACTATGTCCACAGTCTCTGACCATCTCCTGTACTATGTCTGCAGTCTCTGACCATCTCCTGTACTATGTCTGCAGTCTCTGACCATCCCCTGTACTATGTCCGCAGTCTCTGGTCATCTCCTGTACTATGTCTGCAGTCTCTGATCATCTTCTGTACTATGTCTGCAGTCTCTGACCATCTCCTGTACTATGTCCGCAGTCTCTGACCATCTCCTGTATCATGTCCGCAGTCTCTGACCATCTCCTGTATTATGTCATTTGGTCATCGAACATATAAAATGTCAGTTTTGATTGCCTGTAGTAGAGGGGATGGAGATTGGTCAGCCGTGATCCATAAGCCCTTGCCATTGCCAGCATTATGACTGATCCTCACATACTACGGCCAGTTTTGAACGAGAGCTGTGCAGAGAAATCCCATTCAAGCACAGAGAGAACATACGAACTCCATGCAGATAGGCAGAGTCCTGGCTCAGATTTGAACCTATGACCCCAGTGCTTGGCACGCAGTTTCCTATGGAGCGATCTATATACGTAGCACGCTTGTTGTGATCGATTTCACGTGAGTGGAGCACAGTGCGCTCTCCAACGATTGACCGCACGCCCCATGGTGAGGCTTACTCCATGCAGTCGTTTGCTCTGTCTGTTTCAGGATCAATTGCTGCTCCTGCTGATTAATGGCTGCCGATTTTAGCATCTCCCGTCCAGCGACTGCCGGCGAGGGGTTCAGTCTCTCAATATCGCACGCGCTGTGTATTTTAGGAGGATGACGTCTTCATTCACATTTGGTGGTTTTTCTGGTAAAAGCAAGTTTAAGCCAGCCACAAAAAAAAATGTTTTATCTCTGCTTCAGTACAAAAAAAAATTAAAAATACTTCTTTTATCTCTGCTTCAGTCCAAAAAGAACTTCTTTTATCTCTGTTTCAGTACAAAAAAAAACTTTTATCTCTGCTTCAGTACAAAAAAAATCTTTTATCTCTGCTTCAGTACAAAAAAAAACTTTTATCTCTTCTTCAGTACAAAAATTTTTTAAAATTACTTCTTTTATCTCTGCTTCAGTAAAAAAAAAATACTTCTTTTATCTCTTTTTCAGTACAAAAAAAATTAAAAATACTTATTTTATCTCTGCTTCAGTACAAAAAAAAATACTTCTTTTATCTCTGCTTCAGTACAAAAAAAAAACTTTTATCTCTTCTTCAGTACAAAAAAAATTTAAAAATACTTCTTTTATCTCTGCTTCAGTACAAAAAGAACTTCTTTTATCTCTGTTTCAGTACAAAAAAAAACTTTTATCTCTGCTTCAGTACAAAAAAAACTTTTATCTCTTCTTCAGTACAAAAAAATTTTAAAATTACTTCTTTTATCTCTGCTTCAGTACAAAAAAAATACTTCTTTTATCTCTGCTTCAGTCCAAAAAGAACTTCTTTTATCTCTGCTTCAGTACAAATTTTTTTAAAAAAAATACCTTTTATCTCTGCTTCAGTACGAAAAAATAATTATTTTATCTCTGCTTCAGTCCAAAAAGAACTTCTTTTATCTCTGCTTCAGTACAAAAAAAAATACTTCTTTTATCTCTGCTTCAGTAAAAAAAAATACTTCTTTTATCTCTTTTTCAGTACAAAAAAAATTAAAAATACTTGTTTTATCTCTGCTTCAGTACAAAAAAATCTTTTATCTCTGCTTCAGTACAAAAAAAAATACTTCTTTTATCTCTGCTTCAGTACAAAAAAAAAACTTTTATCTCTTCTTCAGTACAAAAAAAATTTAAAAATACTTCTTTTATCTCTGCTTCAGTACAAAATTTTTTTTAGAATACTTCTTTTATCTCTGCTTCAGTCCAAAAAGAACTTCTTTTATCTCTGCTTCAGTACAAATCTTTTTTTAAAAAATACCTCTTTTATCTCTTCTTCAGTACAAAAAAAAATTAAAAATACTTCTTTTATCTCTGCTTCAGTACTTCTTTTATCTGTTTCAAAAATACTTCTTTTATCTGTTTCAATACAAACAAAATGCAGAGCCATACAAATACAGAGCTGACAAGGGAGAGTATTGTTCTCATACAGACCTCTCCCCTGTCAGTGTTCCTCATGGATCGCCGGGTGCCGGCGGGGAATCCTCACCTGCTGGCATGCGCCCCCTACCTGGAAATACAAATCACGTGTATATATACGTGATTTTGCGCAGCCCTGCCGCCCTGTAGCAGTAGTTCTGCTGTACGGCAGTCAGGAAGCCGTAAAGGCCGTTAAAGGAAAAACCTCCCCTGGCAGCCGTCTGCCCGGCAGCAGCGATTTGCAGAAAACAAACGTCTTTATACTGAGATGTAGAATCAGATTTTCTAGTGTATGGTCTGATTTTTCAATGAATGGAATCCTTTGAGGCATTCTCTTTTGTGACCACTAGGGGCAGTGCAGGGGCTGGTTGTCCAAAGCAGCTGACAGCTCCGACACTTTCTCTTTAGGACCATCTGTCTGTCTCTGTGTATAGAGAGGGGGGGGGGGGTGGGGACAGCTGCTGCGACACCTGCCACCCAAACCAACATGGGGGGGGGGGGGGACGCTGGGAGGGGGCTGACTTCTCCGCCATCCATACCTGCGCAACGCGCTTATCTGCGTTTTTTTTCTTGTGCTGGTCGTGCGACAAATCCATCAAACTAGCTCCAGCGTCATTTGCTGGCAGTAAGACTTGTGCGATTCTGCAATGTGCGTTTTGGAGCCGTTTTTTTTTCGAGGTGTCAATAAGAAATAGCGGCACGGCAAGTGCGATGCGCGTTATGCTGCGTTTTCAGGGAACACGCGCAGAAAAGCGTGCGTCCGTTCACATTCCGCTTAGCTCCGGTTCTCACCTCTGCGTCTGTCAGTGCGATTTTGCTGACATCTGCGCGTCGCAGTAAAGCAGTGCAGAAATAGCGCAGGGATCTTTTTTTTTCAAAGGTTTCAAATGGGGTGCGGCTTTGAACTGTCCGGTTGCATGACAAGTCGCATCGGCGTGAACCAAGCGCACTGGACCCGACTCTGAAATTGTAAAACTGCAATTGTTGGTGTCAGTGGGAGGAATAGTGCCCCATCATTGGTGTCAGTGGGAGGAATAGTGCCCCATCATTGGTGTCAGTGGGAGGAATAGTGCCCCATCATTGGTGTCAGTGGGAGGAATAGTGCCCCATCATTGGTGTCAGTGGGAGGAATAGTGCCCCATCATTGGTATTAGTGGGAGGAATAGTGCCCCATCATTGGTGTCAGTGGGAGGAATAGTGCCCCATCATTGGTGTCAGTGGGAGGAATAGTGCCCCATCATTGGTATCAGTGGGAGGAATAGTGCTCCATCATTGGTGTCAGTGGGAGGAATAGTGCCCCATCATTGGTGTCAGTGGGAGGAATAGTGCCCCATCATTGGTGTCAGTGGGAGGAATAGTGCCCCTTCATTGGTGTCAGTGGGAGGAATAGTGCCCCATCATTGGTGTCAGTGGGAGGAATAGTGCCCCTTCATTGGTGTCAGTGGGAGGAATAGTGCCCCATCATTGGTGTCAGTGGGAGGAATAGTGCCCCATCATTGGTATCAGTGGGAGGAATAGTGCCCCATCATTGGTATCAGTGGGAGGAATAGTGCCCCATCATTGGTGTCAGTGGGAGGAATAGTGCCCCATCATTGGTGTCAGTGGGAGGAATAGTGCTCCATCATTGGTGTCAGTGGGAGGAATAGTGCTCCATCATTGGTGTCAGTGGGAGGAATAGTGCCCCATCATTGGTATCATTGGGAGGAATAGTGCCCCATCATTGGTGTCAGTGGGAGGAATAGTGCCCCATCATTGGTGTCAGTGGGAGGAATAGTGCCCCATCATTGGTGTCAGTGGGAGGAATAGTACCCCATCATTGGTGTCAGTGGGAGGAATAGTGCCCCATCATTGGTGTCAGTGGGAGGAATAGTGCCCCATCATTGGTGTCAGTGGGAGGAATAGTGCCCCATCATTGGTGTCAGTGGGAGGAATAGTGCCCCATCATTGGTGTCAGTGGGAGGAATAGTGCCCCATCATTGGTGTCAGTGGGAGGAATAGTGCCCCATCATTGGTGTCAGTGGGAGGAATAGTGCCCCATCATTGGTATCAGTGGGAGGGATAGTGCCCCATCATTGGTATCAGTGGGAGGAATAGTGCCCCATCATTGGTATCAGTGGGAGGAATAGTGCCCCATCATTGGTGTCAGTGGGAGGAATAGTCCCCCATCATTGGTGTCAGTGGGAGGAATAGTGCTCCATCATTGGTATCAGTGGGAGGAATAGTGCCCCATCATTGGTGTCAGTGGGAGGAATAGTTCCCCATCATTGGTGTCAGTGGGAGGAATAGTTCCCCATCATTGGTATCAGTGGGAGGAATAGTGCCCCATCATTGGTGTCAGTGGGAGGAATAGTGCCCCATCATTGGTGTCAGTGGGAGGAATAGTGCCCCATCATTGGTGTCAGTGGGAGGAATAGTGCCCCATCATTGGTGTCAGTGGGAGGAATAGTGCCCCATCATTGGTATCAGTGGGAGGAATAGTGCCCCATCATTGGCGTCAGGAATGCCCCAAGAGCCGGATAAAGGTTAGCAAAGGGCTGTATCCGGCCCCTGGGCCTCAGTTTGGAGGGGAGGTGTTCTGTAGTCCTGTCCGTGGGTGACAACGCTGTGGCTCCATAGATGCGGTCAGTCAGTAAATGTTGTCACTCTCTGACAGGAAGTAGAGTCAGTGAAGGTCGTCACTCTAGGACAGGAAGTGTGGCCAGTGAAGGTTGTCACTCTTGGACAGGAAGTGCGGTCAGTGAGGGTTGTCACTCTAGGACAAGAAGTGCGGTCAGTGAAGGTTGTCACTCTAGGACAGGAAGTGCGTTCAGTGAGGGTTGTCACTCTCAGACAGGAAGTGCGGCCAGCAAAGGTTGTCACTCTCGGACAGGAAGTGCAGCCAGCGAAGGTTGTCACTCTCCGGCAGGAAGTGCGGTCAGTGAGGGTTGTCACTCT
The DNA here is from genome assembly GCF_062004578.1 of Staurois parvus. Lineage (NCBI taxonomy): Eukaryota > Metazoa > Chordata > Amphibia > Anura > Ranidae > Staurois > Staurois parvus. Next base: position 152,159 of record NW_028318522.1, read on the forward strand.
AGGACAGGAAGTGCGGTCAGTGAGGGTTGTCACTCTAGAACAGGAAGTACGGTCAGTGAGGTTTGTCACCCTAGGACAGGAAGTGCGTTCAGTGAGGGTTGTCACTCTTGGACAGGAAGTGCGGTCAGTGAGGGTTGTCACTCTAGGACAAGAAGTGCGGTCAGTGAAGGTTGTCACTCTAGGACAGGAAGTGTGGCCAGCGAAGGTTGTCACTCTCGGGCAGGAAGTGCGGTCAGTGAGGGTTGTCACCCTAGGACAGGAAGTACGGTCAGTGAGGTTTGTCACCCTAGGACAGGAAGTGTGTTGTTGGCAGGATCACCAGGTAAAAAAAAAGGAATAAATGCCTATAAAAGGAAAACTAATGCCTCCGCCCTCCACTCCATAATTCTGCAAACATTCTCCGTATCCTCGGCTCGCTCTGCTGCACTCGGCGCCCTCTAAAGGCCGCGCCTTCCCGTCCTCATCTCATTCATCAGCTGGAGGGTCACGGTGACACCGCAGAGACATGAATTGGGCTCCAACAAGGCAATACCTGGCTACTGATTAACACACTTCACACGCATTTCATCTCCCCGCCGACAACCGCTGACAACCTCCGACAACCATTGACAACCGCCGACAACCAATGACAACCACCGACAACCAATGACAACCACCGACAACCAATGACAACCACCGACAACCAATGACAACCACCAACAACCGCTGACAACCTCCGACAACCATTGACAACCGCCGACAACCAATGACAACCGCCGATAACCAATGACAACTGCCGACAACCGCTGACAACCGCCGACAACCGAAAACAGAACACATTTACAGATTCTGAAAGGGAATCCGAACCTAAAAATCGCAATGTAATCTATTGTCATATAATCAGCCCCCGGGCGCGGCGACCGCATTCGTTTTCTGTTTTCAGTCTTTTCTCCTCGATGGTCACCTGGCGATCCTGCCAATCACACACTTCCTGTCCTTGTAGGACGACCGGATCACCCAATGAAAATAAAAGGGACAGATATCCTGAAAAAAGGAAAACTAATGCAGCCGCCACATTGTGTTTTTATTTTTTTTCTTGGTTTAGATACATTTTAAATATTCATAAGATGCGATTGAATAAAAATCCCGCCGATGTCTGCTGGAGGCGTTTCCGTTTTGTGAACTGAAGGAAAGCATACAGCTGGGGGCGGATTTATCCCGCGGTCCATGCGACAATCGCCAAACATTTACTGCGGGGAAACCTTCCAGGTGTTTTTATTGGCAGTGATTGATTCAGGCCCCGCCCACATGTCGCATCGCGGGAACGAGCATTTCCTCTGGACGGTTTTCAAAGGGCGATTCTCATGCGATTCTGCATGTCCTTACAGGGCCAGCCCTTTCACGTGAATGGTGTGGTCCTTCTCTGTGGGTGACAAGTTTCATGCGATTTGTAAAGGCGCAGTTTGCCGCAATTGCCAATCGCAGCAGAATTGCATCGCGCATTGGGAGCCATTATAGGAAAATGACGCTTTGAAATTTGGAATCACGGAAAAATCGCAGCAGAATTGCATTGCGCATGGGGTGTCATTGAAGGATACTTTGCAATTTGGTATTGCATTAAAAAATCGCAGCAGAATTGCATTGCGCTCGGGGTGCCATTGAAGGAAAATTACAGTTTGCAAATTGGAATCGCAGAAAAATCGCAGCAGAATTGCATCGCATTTAGGGTGTCATTATAGAAAATTGACTCTTTGCTATTTAGAATCTGGGGAAAATCACAGCTGAATTGCATCGCAGATGGGGTGCCATTGTGGGATGATACTTTGCAATTTGGAATCGCATAAAAAATTGCAGCAGAAATGCATCGTTCATGGGGTGCCATTGAAGAAAAATGACGCTTTGCAATTTAGAATCGCAGAAAAATTGCAGCAGAATTGCATTGCGCTCGGGGTGTCATTATAGAAAATTGATGCTTTGCAATTTAGAATTGCGGGAAAATCGCAGCAGAATTGCATCGCAGATGGGGTGTCATTGTGGGATGATACTTTGCAATTTGGAATCGCATAAACAATCGCAGCAGAATTGCATCGTGCATGGGGAGCCATTGAAGGAAAATGACGCTTTGCAATTTGGAATGGCGGCAAAATCGCAGCAGAATTGCATCGCGCTCGGGGTGTAATTATAGTTAAATGACGCTTTGCAATTTATAATTGCGGGAAAATCGCAGCAGAAATGGGGAGCCATTAAAGGATTTTGACACTGCAATTTGGAATCACATAAAAAATCGCAGCAGAATTGCATTGCGCTCGGGGTGTCATTGAAGGATGACACTTTGCAATTTGGAATCACAGAAAAATCGCAGCAGAACTGCATCGTGCATGGGGTGCCATTGAAGGATAATGACACTTTGCAGTTTCGAATTGCATAAAAAAATCGCAGCAGAATTACAATGTGCATGGGGTGCCATTTGCACTTTGGAATCGCATCAAAATCACAGCAGAATTGCATCACACATGGGGTGCCATTGAACGATAATGACACTATGCAATTTGGAATCGCATCAAAATCGCAGCAGAATTGTATTGTGCATGGGTTGTCATTGAAGAATGATACTTTGCAATTTGGAATCGCAGAATTGCATTGTGTGTGGGGTGCCATTATAGGAAAATGACGCTTTGCAATTTAGAATCATGGAAATATCGCAGCAGAATGCATCACACATGGGGTGCCTTTGAAGGATAACAACACTTTGCAATTTGGAATCGCATAAAAAAAATCGCAGCAGAATGCATCGCGCATGGGGAGCCATTAAAGAATATTGACACTGCAATTTGGAATCGCGTCAAAATTGCAGCAGAATTGCATTGTGCATGGGCTGTCATTATAGGAAAATGATACTTTGCAATTAAGAATCGCAGAAAAATCGCATCAGAATTGCATTGCACTCTGGGTGCCATTGAAAGATAATGACACGTTGCAATTTGGAATCGCATCAAAATCGCAGCAGAATTGCATTGCGCATGGCATGCATTAAAAGATAATGACACGTTGCAATTTGGAATCGCATAAAAAAATCGCAGCAGAATTGCATATCACATGGGGTGCCATTAAAGGATACTGACACTGCAATTTGGAAAAATTGCAGCAGAATTGTATCGCACTCAGGTTGCCATTATAGAAAATTGACGCTTTGCAATTTAAAATCGCAGGAAAATCGCAGCAGAATTGCATTGCGCATGGGGAGCCATTGCAGGATGATACTTTGCAATTTGGAATCACAACAAAATCGCAGCAGAATTGCATTGCGCTCAGTGCGTCATTATAGGAAAATGATACTTTGCAATTTAGAATTGCAGAAAAATCGCATCAGAATTGCATCGCGCTCAGGGTGTCATTGAAAGATAATTACACTTTGCGATTTGGAATCGCATCAAAATCGCAGCAGAATTTCATCGCGCTTGGCGTGCGTTAAAGGATAATGACACCCAAGTGCACGCCGCGCGTTCCGCAGCGACTGTCATGCGATTTGGAACCGCGAACAGAATCACAGCGGTTCTGCCCGTGCCTCCAAATGGCTAAGTTCGAATGGGGCGTTCCTGCCGGAGAATGTTTGGTGAAAGTCACATTCACCGCTTTATAACTCCGCCCACCCTTCCCGTTCGCGCTCGGCGTTTCGGAATCGTGGGCAGAATCACGCCGTTGCGCCCGCAATTCCAGTATAGCTTCAAAACGCATGACGCACCCACGGGGCGGTTATTACGGAACGTCCCCCCGGACGCGGCGTGATTTTGTTGTAATGGTCACGGGAAAAAATTCGCAAAAATTGCGGCGAACCGCGGAACACCGAATGACGCGTTTGGCGTCCCGCGGTCTGTCACAATTTGGCACGCAAGCTTTTTCGGTGCGTATTTGGGGCGGAGGGAGGCGCGTTCAAACTGAATGATGTCGTTCCAAAAATGAGCGGAAAAAAAAAAAAGCGCGAGCGTTGCATGGCGGCGCTGCGGCGGCGTTGCGTTGGCGTTGCGGTGTCGCTCAAGTGAGAACGGGGGGGGGGGGGCCTCGCAGGGATTCCTTCGGCTTAGCAAACCGTTCCCAATGTGAGGCAAGGACAGCTGTGACCACCAGACCCCCCGCTGGGCCCGGCCACTGAGTTGGTGTCAGTCAGTTACACAATGATGGGAACTGCGATTACATAAACCCCGGGGGGGGGGGGGGGGGGGGGCGAGTGACACCAGGAGGAAGAAGGACTGTTTGTGATCCATTTAGAGCGCGGCTGAGAGGTCGATGAGCAAACAGCCGGCAAATGCCGAGGATGTGATAATTATTCGGAGGGGATCATCAGGAAGCCTTCAGGGCGGCAAATACAATGAGCTCAGTCCTGGCTGAGGGGCAGACAGGGGCCCGGGGGCCCTGACCAGACACGGCACTGCTTGGGTTCGGAAGGTGGGTGCGCAGTGTGGCCCTATAGGTGCTGCATATGTGGGGCTTATTTATAAAATAGGGGCGGAGTTGGACGAAAGTGGTTTTGCAACACGATGACCAATGGCATGCTAACATGATCTACTGTATTTTATGTCTTTATTTAGAGTGTTTTTTTATTCATTTTCTTATTTATTTTTTTGTAATTTTCTTATTTATTTTACTTTAATGGTCATATTTATTTTATTATCATTTTCTTATTTATTTTATTGTCATTTTCTTATTTATTTTACTTTATTGATCATATTTATTTTATTATAATTTTCTTATTTATTTTACTGTAATGATCATATTTATTTTATTATAATTTTCTTATTTATTTTATTGTAATTTTCTTATTTATTTTACTTTATTGATCATATTTATTTTATTATAATTTTCTTATTTATTTTATTGTAATTTTCTTATTTATTTTACTTTATTGATCATATTTATTTTATTATAATTTTCTTATTTATTTTATTGTAATTTTCTTATTTATTTTACTTTATTGATCATATTTATTTTATTATAATTTTCTTATTTATTTTACTGTAATGATCATATTTATTTTATTATAATTTTCTTATTTATTTTATTGTATTTTCTTATTTATTTTACTTTATTGATCATATTTATTTTATTATAATTTTCTTATTTATTTTATTGTAATTTTCTTATTTATTTTACTTTAATGATCATATTTATTTTATTATAATTTTCTTATTTATTTTACTGTAATGATCATATTTATTTTATTATAATTTTCTTATTTATTTTATTGTATTTTCTTATTTATTTTACTTTATTGATCATATTTATTTTATTATAATTTTCTTATTTATTTTATTGTAATTTTCTTATTTATTTTACTTTAATGATCATATTTATTTTATTATAATTTTCTTATTTATTTTATTGTAATTTTCTTATTTATTTTACTTTATTGATCATATTTATTTTATTATCATTTTCTTATTTATTTTATTGTCATTTTCTTATTTATTTTACTTTATTGATCATATTTATTTTATTATCATTTTCTTATTTATTTTATTGTCATTTTCTTATTTATTTTACTTTATTGATCATATTTATTTTATTATAATTTTCTTATTTATTTTACTGTAATGATCATATTTATTTTATTATAATTTTCTTATTTATTTTACTTTAATGATCATATTTATTTTATTATAATTTTCTTATTTATTTTATTGTAATTTTCTTCTTTATTTTACTGTAATGATCATATTTATTTTTTTGTAATTTTCTTATTTATTTTACTTTAATGGTCATATTTATTTTATTATCATTTTCTTATTTATTTTACTTTAATGATCATATTTATTTTATTATCATTTTCTTATTTATTTTATTGTAATTTTCTTCTTTATTTTACTTTAATGATCATATTTATTTTATTATAATTTTCTTATTTATTTTATTGTAATGATCTTATTTATTTTATTGTCATTTTCTTATTTAATTTATTGTAATTTTTAAATTATTTTGTATTTATTTTGTATTATTACTTTGTGTATTTTGGGTTATTTAGTTTGTTTTTTTTTATTTAGAGTTGTATGTATTTTTTTATTTTTGATGCATGGTCTATCATTCATTTTTCTTTTGTTATTGCAAACAAGTTTTTATTTTTTTATTTTTATTTTTTTTTGGGAGGGGGGGGTCATTTAGTTTTTCATTTATGGTTACTGTTGTATTTATCACATACATTGCAATGCACTAAAATGGATGTGTTCAGCTTCTCCCTAATAAAAAATAGTGTAGGACTTATTTATAAAATAGGGGAGTTTGATGAAATTGGTTTTTATGTCGTTATTTAGAGTATTTTTTTTTTTTTACAAAAATTGGACCTCTACACGCAGATTTATATTTAGTGTTCTTTTTGTGTGGGTTTTGCTTGTGTGTTTTTTTATATTTTTCTCCCCTTTTTTGATGCATTTTTGGTCAATTTGATTTTTATTTAGTGCTCTATTTTTTATTCTTTTCCTTTTTTTTTGTTTTTAATTAGGCTATTTATACTTTTTTTTTGTGTTCTTTTTTTGTGTTTTCGTGTGTGTGTGGGGGGTGGTTTGTGTATTTTGGCTAATTTTTTTCCCTTTTCAATGCATTTTGGACTAATTAGTTTTTTATGTAGTGTTCAATTTTTTTTGTGTGTATTTTGGGTCATTTAGCTTTTTATTTAGTGTTCTTTTCGTCTTTGGTTTTTTTTTTATCTTTTTGTTGTATTTTAGGTCATTTTGTTTTTCTATTTAGAGTGTTATTTATTTCTTTTTTCTTTTTTGTTTAGGTATATTGTGGGTCTTCTATTTTTTTTTTTTTCATTTACTCTTCTATTTGTGTTTTTTTTCCCCCTATTTTTGTGTATTTTGGGTCATTTAGCTTTTTATTTAGTGTTCTTTTTGTTTTTCTCTTTTTGGTGTATTTTAGGTCATTTTGTTTTCTATTTAAAGTGTTATTTCTTTTTTCTTTTTTGTTTAGGTATATTGTGGGTCTTCTAGTTTTTTTTTTCATTTACTCCTCTATTTGTGTTTTTTTTCCCTATTTTTTCCTATTTTTGTATATTTTGGGTCATTTAGCTTTTTATTTAGAGTTCTTTTTGTTTTTTTTTATATTTTTGGTGTATTTTATGTCATTTTGTTTTTCTATTTAATGTGTTATTTATTTCTTTTTTCTTTTTTGTTTAGGTATATTGTGCGTCTTCTAGATTTTTTTCATTTACTCCTGTATTTGTGGTTTTTTTTTTTCCTATTTTTGTGTATTTTGGGTTGTTTATGTTTATTTTTATTCGTTTTTGTTTGCTTTTTTTTTCTTCTTTAATCTCTATGCACCGTTACGTTTTCTAGACATTTGTTTAATATTCTGTATTTTTTAATACAATAAAAATACTAGACTTCCGTGTGAAGTAATATCGGGATATTTCTTTCTTCCAGCACTGGCAGTTTCACCCCCCGTAGCACGCCCAGTAACTCCCCCGCTGTGCGGAGGCGTCTGGTCGCCAACGAATCCGAGAACATGGTGGAGAAGGGCTCCGAAGGATCCAATGAGAAGGCCCCTGGAACCCTCACCCCAACGTCACCTCCTCCTGGGACCCTGCCCATCAACCAGGGCAACGCCCAGCTGCCCACCCAGACCAACTCCCAGCCCGGGACACCCCTCCCCCCGCAGCTCAGTGGGAGGGGCTTTATACGGAACAGCAAGGTGACTACACGCTAGACTGTTGTATATCAGTGCTGATCAGAGTCTATATCATATTTATATCAGTGCTGACCAGAGTCTATATCATATTTATATCAGTGCTGATCAGGCTCTATATCATCTATCAGTGCTGATCAGAGTCTATATCATATTTATATCAGTGCTGATCAGGCTCTATATCATCTATATATCAGTGCTGATCAGAGTCTATATCATCTATATATCAGTGCTGATCAGAGTCTATATCATCTATATATCAGTGCTGATCAGAGTCTATATCATCTATATATCAGTGCTGATCAGAATCTATATCATCTATATATCAGTGCTGATCAGAGTCTATATCATCTATATATCAGTGCTGATCAGAGTCTATATCATCTATATATCAGTGCTGATCAGAGTCTGTATCATCTATATATCAGTGCTGATCAGAGTCTGTATCATCTATATATCAGTGCTGATCAGAATCTATATCATCTATATATCAGTGCTGATCAGAATCTATATCATCTATATATCAGTGCTGATCAGAGTCTGTATCATCTATATATCAGTGCTGATCAGAATCCATATAATTTATTAATCAGTATTGATCAGGCTCTATATCATCTATATATCAGTGCTGATCAGAGTCTATATCATCTATATATCAGTGCTGATCAGAGTCTATATCATCTATATATCAGTGCTGATCAGAATCCATATAATCTATTAATCAGTATTGATCAGAATCTGTATCATCTGAATATTGTATTGATCAGAATCAGTATAATCTATATATAAGCACTGATCAGTATCCATATCATATAAATATTAATATTGATTGGAATCTGTATATATATATCAGTACTAATCAGAATCTGTAGCATCAGTATTGATCAAAATTTATATCAAATATATATATAGTACTGTTCAGATCTGTATCATCTATGTATCAGTACTGATCAGAATTTATATCTTTTGTATATCATCTGAATTTGTATCATCTATATATCAGTATTGATTGGAATCTGTATTATGTGGATATCAGTATTGATCAGAAAATGTATTATATACAGTATATATATATATATATATATATATAGATATATAAAATATCAGTATTGATTAAAATCTGTATCATTTGTATCCTAACCTGTACAATCTGTATATCAGTATTGATCAGAATCTGTACAATCTATATGTCAGTATTGATCAGAATCTGTACAATCTATGTATCAGTATTGATCAGAATCTGTACAATCTATGTATCAGTATTGATCAGAATCTGTACAATCTATGTATCAGTATTGATCAGAATCTGTACAATCTATGTATCAGTATTGATCAGAATCTGTACAATCTATGTATCAGTATTGATCAGAATCTGTACAATCTATATGTCAGTATTGATCAGAATCTGTACAATCTATATGTCAGTATTGATCAGAATCTGTACAATCTATATGTCAGTATTGATCAGAAGATTTTTAGTGTTTGTTAAACTGTAATTTTCATTTCAATGTCCTCACAAAACAGGACAAGAAGCAAACTAAACGCAGCACTGTAGGGTATATTTAGACGCAAGGGTGTCAAACTGGCGGCCCTCCAGCTGTTGTGGAACTACAAATCCCATGAGGCATTGCAGGGCTGACAGTTACAAGCGTGGCTCCTAAAGGCAGAGGCATGATGGGACTTGTAGTTTGGCTAGAGGGCCCCCAGTTTGACACCCCTGATATAGAGTGAAGAGGCGCCCTCTTGTGGTACATTCATAGATGTAGCTATTCGGAGATGGACTCGTTCTTCATGACTCTAAAATACTGAAGCAATAGGATCAGCATGACAGCCAAGGAAGGGATTTGGGTTTGGATTTTAGACCACGTTTGCTCTCGGTGACTGATGCAGTCACGTGCTGATCCGGTATTAATCATCTATTTTTCTTCTTTTTCTTTTTTTGCAGAAGATGCAGAGCTGGTACAGTGTAAGTTCCTGGCTGTCCTCCCGCATGGCCCCGCCTCTCTGACACAACTCTACCTAAAGGAATTCTGTAGTTCATCTCTAATGTTAAATTCCGGTTGGACCGGCACCATAAACCTCTCCACACCTTACAATCTGATTGTACAATCTGCTTCAGGTCTCCCAACAACTATGTAGTGCAAGCGCTTGTCTGATTGGATACAAACACATCGAGATAGCTGGGGACACCTAAAATTCCCAGGAGTCAGGCATATCAGAGAGAGGAGGAGCTGGGAACACACAAAGGTGGGCGGGGTCAGCCAAAAGTCATAGGCATGCAGGAACAAAGTCAGGAATATCGGGGAAAAGAGGAGCTGAAAACACACAAATGTGGACGGGGACACAAATAACTCGCAGAAGTACAGGAACAAGGAGGGGAGGAGTTGGGAACCCACAAAGATGGATGGTGACACCCAGAATCAGGAATATCAGGGAGAGGAGGAGCTGGGGACACACAAAGAGGGATGGGGACACCCAGAATCAGGAATATCATGGAGAGGAGGAGCCAGGAACACACAAAGGAGGATGGGGACACTCAGAATCAGGAATATCAGGGAGAGGAGGAGCTGGGGACACACAAAAGGGGATGGGGACACCCAGAAACAGGAATATCAGGGAGAGGAGGAGCTGGGGACACACAAAAGGGTATGGGGACACCCAAAATCAGGAATATTAGGGATTGGAGGTGCTGGGGACACACAAAGGGGGATGGGGACACCCAGAATCAGGAATATCATGGAGAGGAGGTGCTGGGGACACACAAACAACTCACAAAAGTACAGGAACAAGGATGGTAGGAGTTGGGAACACACAAAGGGGGATGAGGACACTCAGAATCAGGAATATCAGGGAGAGGAGGAGCTGGGGACACACAAAAGGAGGATGGGGACACCCAGAATCAGGAATATCAGGGAGAGGAGGAGCTGGGGACACACAAAAGGAGGATGGGGACACCCAGAATCAGGAATATCAGGGAGAGGAGGAGCTGGGGACACACAAAAGGGGGATGGGGACACCCAGAATCAGGAATATCAGGGAGTAGAGGTGCTGGGGACACACAAAGGGGGATGGGGACACCCAGAATCAGGAATATCAGGGAGTAGAGGTGCTGGGGATACACAAAAGGGGATGGGGACACCCAGAATCAGGAGTATCAGGGAGTGGAGGTGCTGGGGACACACAAAGGGGGATGGGGACACCCATAATCAGGAATATCAGGGAGAGGAGGAGCTGGGGACACACAAAGATGGATGGGGACACCCAGAATCAGGAATATCAGGGAGAGGAGGAGTTGGGAACACGCAAAGGTGGGCGGGTTCAGCCAAGACTCATAGGCATGCAGGAACAAAGTCAGGAATATCGGGGAAAAGAGGAGCTGAAAACACACAAATGTGGACGGGGGACACAAACAACTCTCAGAAGTACAGGAACAAGGTGAGGAATATGAAAGGGGAGGAGGAGTTGGGAACATGCAAAAAGTGGGCGGGAACACTAAGAATGCATTGGAAGGTAGGAAAAGAGTCAGGAATATCATAGAGGAGGAGTCGGGAGCACACAAAGGTGGGTGGGAAGAGCAAAAAAATCCCAGGAGGACGGGAACAGAGTTAGGAATATCAGGGAGGGGAGGAGTTGGGAACCCACAAAGGTGGATGGGGACACCCAGAATCAGGAATATCAGAGAGAGGAGGAGCTGGGGACACACAAAGGGGGTGGGGACACCTAGAATCAGGAATACCAGGGAGGGGAGGAGCCGGGAACACGCAAAGGTGGGTGGGAATACCAAAAACTCCCAGGAGAACAGGAATAGCGTTAAGAATATCAGAGAGGGGAGGAGTTGGAACCCACAAAGCTGGATGGGGACACGCAAACCTACCAGATGTGCAGGAACAAAGTCAGGAATATCAGGGAGAGGAGGAGCTGGGGACACACAAAGGTGGATGGGGACACCCAAAACTCATAGGTGTGCAGGAATAGATTCAGGAATATCAGGGAGAGGAGGAGCTGGGGACACACAAAGATGAATGGGGACACCTAGAATCAGGAATACCATGGAGAGGAAGAGCCGGGAACACACAAAGGAGGTCGGCACACCCAAACCTCCCTATTGTACAGAAACAAAGTCAGGAACATCAGGAAGGGGAGGAGTTGGGAACCCACAAAGGTGGATGGGGACACCCAAAACTCATAGGTGTGCAGGAATAGATTCAGGAATATCAGGGAGAGGAGGAGCTGGGAACCCACAAAGGAGGAGGGGACTCCCAAACCTGATAGGGACCACAGAGTAAGGAATATCTCACTGGTGGAGCATTCAATCCTCATAGGATTTCAGGGGCTGGCTTAGATTACCAGGCTCCGCTTCACTTTTGAGTGGACCAACCCTACTAACATGTATATTTACATTTTTAGAAAAGTCAGTAGATTCATTTTAAAGCCGCAGGCTGCTATGCGTTGGCCTCCTGTGAGCCTTTCATATGTCTTGTAGATGTTGAGCCCCACCTACAAGCAGCGAAACGAAGACTTCCGCAAGATCTTTAAGAAGCTGCCCGATTCCGAGCGTCTAATTGTGGGTGAGTGGCAGCCGTCCCGAGTCGTGATCTCACCATACAATGTATCCATGTGATGGTGTATGATGTCACCATACAATGTATATACAGAGTGGTGTATGATGTCACCATACAATGTATCCATCTCGTGGTGTATGATGTCACCATACAATGTATCCATCTCGTGGTGTATGATGTCACCATACAATGTATCCATGTGGTGGTGTATGATGTCACCATACAATGTATCCATCTCGTGGTGTATGATGTCACCATACAATGTATCCATCTCGTGGTGTATGATGTCACCATACAATGTATCCATCTCGTGGTGTATGATGTCACCATACAATGTATATATAGAGTGGTGTATGATGTCACCATACAATGTATCCATGTGGTGGTGTATGATGTCACCATACAATGTATCCATGTGGTGGTGTGTGATGTCACCATACAATGTATATATAGAGTGGTGTATGATGTCACCATACAATGTATCCATGTGGTGGTGTATGATGTCACCATACAATGTATCCATGTGGTGGTGTATGATGTCACCATACAATGTATATATAGAGTGGTGTATGATGTCACCATACAATGTATCCATATGGTGGTGTATGATGTCACCATACAATGTATCCATGTGGTGGTGTATGATGTCACCATACAATGTATCCATGTGGTGGTGTATGATGTCACCATACAGTGTATATATAGGTGGTGTATGATGTCACCATACAATGTATCCATGTGGTGGTGTATGATGTCACCATACAATGTATCCATATGGTGGTGTATGATGTCACCATACAATGTATCCATATGGTGGTGTATGATGTCACCATACAATGTATCCATATGGTGGTGTATGATGTCACCATACAATGTATCCATATGGTGGTGTATGATGTCACCATACAATGTATCCATATGGTGGTGTATGATGTCACCATACAATGTATCCATATGGTGGTGTATGATGTCACCATACAATGTATCCATGTGGTGGTGTATGATGTCACCATACAATGTATCCATGTGGTGGTGTATGATGTCACCATACAATGTATATACAGTGGGGCAAAAAAGTATTTAGTCCCCACCAATTGTGCAAGTTCTCCCACTTACAAAGATGAGAGAGGCCTGTAATTGGCATCATAGGGAGACCTCAACTATGAGAGACAAAATGAGAAAACAAATCCAGACAATCTCATTGGTTGATCTGGAAAGAATTTATTTGCAAATTATGGTGGAAAATAAGTATTTGGTCACCTACAAACAAGCAAGATTTCTGGCTCTCACAGACCTGGACCTTCTTCTTTAAGAGGCTCCTCTGTCCTGCACTCATTACCTGTATCAATGGCACCTGTTTGAACTTGTTATCAGTATAAAAGACACCTGTCCACAACCTCAAACAGTCACACTCCAAACTCCACTATGGTGAAGACCAAAGAGCTGTCGAAGGACACCAGAAACAAAATTGTAGACCTGCACCAGGCTGGGAAGACTGAATCTGCAATAGGCAAGCAGCTTGGTGTGAACAAATCAACTGTGGGAGCAATAATTAGAAAATGGAAGACATACAAGACCACTGATAATCTCCCTCGATCTGGGGCTCCACGCAAGATCTCACCCCGTGGGGTCAAAATGATTACAAGAACGGTGAGCAAAAATCCCAGGAGCACACGGGGGGACCTAGTGAATGACCTGCAGAGAGCTGGGACCAACGTAACAAAGGCTACCATCAGTAACACACTACGCCGCCAGGGACTCAGATCCTGCAGTGCCAGACGTGTCCCCCTGCTTAAGCCAGTACATGTCCGGGCCGTCTGAAGTTTGCTAGAGAGCATTTGGATGATCCAGAAGAGGATTGGGAGAATGTCATATGGTCAGATGAAACCAAAATAGAACTGTTTGGTAGAAACACAACTAGTCGTGTTTGGAGGAGAGAGAATGCTGAGTTGCATCCAAAGAACACCATACCTACTGTGAAGCATGGGGGTGGCAACATCATGCTTTGGGGCTGTTTCTCCACAAAGGGACCAGGATGACTGATCCATGTACAGGACAGAATGAATGGGGCCATGTATTGTGAGATTTTGAGTGCAAACCTCCTTCCATCAGCAAGGGCATTGAGGATGAAACATGGCTGGCTCTTCCAACATGACAATGATCCCAAACATACCGCCCGGGCAACGAAGGAGTGGCTTCGTAAGAAGCATTTCAAGGTCCTGGAGTGGCCTAGCCAGTCTCCAGATCTCAACCCCATAGAAAACCTTTGGAGGGAGTTGAAAGTCCGTGTTGCCCAGCGACAGCCCCAAAACATCACTGCTCTAGAGGAGATCTGCATGGAGGATGGGCCAACATACCAGCAACAGTGTGTGCCAACCTTGTGAAGACTTCCAGGAAACGTCTGACCTCTGTCATTGCCAACAAAGGAGATATAACAAAGTATTGACATGAACTTTTCATATTCACCAAATACTTATTTTCCACCATAATTTGCAAATAAATTCTTTCCAGATCAGCCAATGTGATTGTCTGGATTTGTTTTCTCATTTTGTCTCTCATAGTTGAGGTCTCCCTATGATGCCAATTACAGGCCTCTCTCATCTTTGTAAGTGGGAGAACTTGCACAATTGGTGGGGACTAAATACTTTTTTGCCCCACTGTATAGAGTGGTGTATGAGGTCACCATACAATGTATATATAGAGTGGTGTGTGATGTCACCATACAATGTATATGTAGAGTGGTGTATGAGGTCACCATACAATGTATATGTAGAGTGGTGTATGATGTCACCATACAATGTATATGTAGAGTGGTGTATGATGTCACCATACAATGTATAGATAGAGTGGTGTATGATGTCACCATACAATGTATATGTAGAGTGGTGTATGAGGTCACCATACAATGTATGTACAATCCATGCAATGCATACAATGTCATCCTAATCCCTGCACCCCCCCCCCATCAGATTACTCGTGTGCGCTCCAGAAAGACATCCTCCTCCAGGGAAGACTCTACTTATCGGAGAATTGGATCTGTTTCTATAGCAATATTTTCCGCTGGGAGACCACGGTGAGTGCAGCACCAACTGACGCATTTTTCTCCTTCCTCGGGCTTTGTTAACAGTGTTTAAACACAGCTGTGAAAATTGCCGAGCGACTCGCGGGAACGGCGGGCGAAGTGTAACGCCGGAATAAATTGTCGCTGAGCTAATCGGGGGTTGTACTGGAGTGTGTTAAGTGGCAGAATGATATTATAGGGAGGTAGTCGCAGTATTATTTGTGACCGGTATTTATCGGGGTCCAGCAATTTACACAGCACTTCATTGTACAGTCACATCAGTCCCTGAGCCCAAGGAGCTTGCAATCTAAAGTCCCTATTTCACATTCATACAGTATACTAGGAGCCAGCTAGCTCACCAGCATGTCTTTGGAGTTTGAGAGGAAACCAAAGCAAGCACAAGGGATATATGCCGAGTGGGGGTGCCGCACCGGGTGACACCATCACAGGAGGTGACACCAAAATGAAAAGATGAGCTGTTAGTGGCTGTCATCATCCAAGCGGAGTGTCCCCCGTCCCAGGGGTGGATTGACAACTCATGGGGCCCCCGGGCAATAGGGGATCATAGGGCTCCTGTGTCCTCGCCCACACTCAAACCACACCCAAAAAAGCCTATGAAAGATACCTGGGGTATCTCATGAGCCCCCCTACTGACCCTGGTCAGTTCACCCCTGCCCCGTCCTCTCCCTGGGTACCGGGGCTCGTCATCTCTCCTGCAGCCCCAGGATAAGATGTCGGACCCCATCAGGAGGGGGGGGGGGGTGTCCGATCCCCAGGATCAGGCCAATTCACACACAAGCTGTCCCCGTACACCGCATCAGAGCCCAACCTCGCCCTCTGATTGGACGGCTCCTACTCTACATGTCAGTCCATGAATGGTGATGACCCCACCCATTGCTCGCCCCTCTGCATCACACATCACTGGCCAGTCCCTGCACAGGACATCCTTCCCAACACAGAGCCCAGGACCGGGGTGACACCACGTGTTATCGCACCGGGCGACACCAACCCTAATGAAGCCTCTGTATATGCAAACTCCATGCAGATAGTATCCTGATCTGGATTTGAATTGCGGACCCCAAGTGTGTATTTTTGGATAGAGCAGAACACAGTCAGAGCCTCTTGGGCTAGAGTTCACCTAGAGCCTGGGACTGGGGTGACACCACGTGTTATCACACCGGGTGACACCAACCCTAGCGACGCCTCTGTATATGCAAACTCCATGCAGATAGGGCTCTGATTGGGATTTGAATTGAGGACCCCAAGTGTGTATTTTTGGATAGAGCAGGACACAGTCAGAGCCTCTTGGGCTAGAGTTCACCTAGAGCCTGGGACTGGGGTGACACCACGTGTTATCACACCGGGTGACATCAACCCTAGTGACGCCTCTGTATATGCAAACTCCATGCAGATAGGGCCCTGATTGGGATTTGAATTGGGGACCCCAAGTGTGTATTTTTGGATAGAGCAGGACACAGTCAGAGCCTCTTTGAGCTGGAGTTCACCTTTCAACGTTCTCAGATGGCCACAGTGGAGACTCCCAAACTCTGTGCAACCAAATGGAACATAACAAGTGATAAATGGTGACCATCTTAGGTTCTGGTTTGGGTTTGGGCCACACCTAAATGCAGCCAAACCAAAAGTTAGCTGTCATTACTGGACCAATGATCTGTGAGCAGCAGATTCCCTACCACACAGGTAGCATACACAAAGGGGCAGGGATGAGTGTGACACCATTGACCTATTATGGGTATGGAAGCTCCCAACCACAGCTCAGCAATGGCGGCCAACTTCCGGGTTCAACAGAACCCAAGCTCATCCCTAGTAATGAATCGTATATACACCTTTGACTGATTTGCCACCCCGGCTAAGAATGTCCACCTGGCTGGAAAGGTTTATAAAGGTGGAGATGCCCTTTAAGTACAAGAGGAGACATGGTGTGAAAAGTGAATTTTAATTATTTTTTTGGAATTTCTTTTGGAATTTCAGATCACTATCCAGCTGAAGGACATCCGATGCATAAAAAAGGAAAAGACAGCGAAACTGATTCCCAACGCCATCCAAGTTTGCACTGAGAATGATAAGGTGAGGGACCACAATACTTGTCCACCTCGAATGACATTAAATGGGACCAGTAGTGCCGCCCAGGATATTCATTGATCACAATGTTATAGTAAAGTTTGCTCTCTTGGGATACTAGACATGGAGTATCTTACTGAGCTATTCTATATGGTCAGAGGTTTGCAACCATCACACCTATGTGAGCTTGTTGGACATTCCAAAAACATGACCAACAATATGGAGCTCCTCCATTCCTGGCTATAACATCCTCCGCTTTTCCTCTTTCCGCTCAAATTAAAGACTTTGGAAGGTGTCTGTGGGAATTTGGCCCATTTGTGAGGTCAGGTACTGATGTTGGATGAGAAGACCTGGCTCACCATCAGTGTTCCAGTTCTTTCCAAAAGGTGTTCAGTAGGGTTGAGGTCAGGATACTTGAGTTCCTCCACACCAAACTGGTGAAGCCATGTCATTATGGGACTGGCTTTGTACCCAGGGGACAGTCATATTGGAACTGAAAATGGCCTTTTGGAAGGTGCCTGGAAATTTAGCCCATTTGTGAGGTCAGGTACTGATGTTGGATGAGAAGACCTGGCTCACCATCAGTGTTCCAGTTCCTTCCAAAGGTGTTCAGTAGGGTTGAGGTCAGGATACTTGAGTTCCTCCGCACCAAACTGGTGAAGCCATGTCATTATGGGACTGGCTATGTACCCAGGGGACAGTCATATTAGAACTGAAAATGGCCTTCACCTATCTGGGACCACAAGGCTGGAAGAGCACAATTGACTTCAATGACTTTTTAAGATGTAGCATTAAGTGCTGAGTATCTTTGTATCATACAAATAATGGGGTACTGTGTATCTTTTTTGATAGTAAGCATCTTTGTATGGTACTGAGTATCATACAGGCAGTTGGAACTGAGTATCTTTTTTATGGTAATGAGTATCTTTGTATCTTACAGGTAATGGGTATGGAGTATCTTTATATGGTACTGAGCATCTCTGTATCATACTGACAGTGGGTACTGAGTATCTTTTTTATGGTACTGAGTATCTTTGTATCCTACAAGTAATGGGTATGGAGCAGGGCTGATAACTCATGGGGCCCCTGTGTCCTTGTCCAAACTCAAAAAAGCCTATGAAAAAGGTACCAGGGGCATCTCAGGGGGCCCCCTACTGACCCCGGGTCTTCGGGCAGTGCCCGAGTTTCCAAATGGTCAGTCCACCCCTGGTGCTGAGTATCTTTGTATTATAGAGATAATGGGATACTGAGTATCTTTTTTTATGGTACTGAGTATCTTTGTATGGTACTGAGTATTGTTGTATCATACAGGTAATGGGTATGGAGTATCTTAACATGGTACTGAGCATCTCTGTATCATACTGACAGTGGGTACTGAGTATCTTTGTATTATATAGATAATGGGATACTGAGTATCTTTTTTTATGGTAATGAGTATCTTTGTATCTTACAGGTAATGGGTATGGAGTATCTTTATATGGTACTGAGTATCTTTGTATTATACAGACAGTGGGTGTTGAGTATCTCTGTATTATACAAATAATGGGGTACTGAGTATATTTTTTATGGCAATAAGTATCTTTGTATCATACAGACAGTGGGTGCTGAGTATCTTTATATCATACAGATGACAGGTACTGCGTATCTTTGTATGGTACTGAGTATCTTTGTATCATACAGACAGTGGGTGCTGAGTATCTTTGTATCATACAGACAGTGGGTGCTGAGTATCTTTGTACAGTACTGAGTATCTTTGTATCATACAGACAGTGGGTGCTGAGTATCTTTGTATCATACAGACAGTGGGTGCTGAGTATCTTTGTACAGTACTGAGTATCTTTGTATCATACAGACAGTGGGTGCTGAGTATCTTTGTACAGTACTGAGTATCTTTGTATTATACAGACAGTGGGTGCTGAGTATCTTTGTATCAGACAGGCAGTGGGTGCTGAGTATCTTTGTACAGTACTGAGTATCTTTGTATCATACAGACAGTGGGTTCTGAGTATCTTTGTATCATACAGACAGTGGGTGCTGAGTATCTTTGTATCAGACAGGCAGTGGGTGCTGAGTATCTTTGTATCATACAGACAGTGGGTGCTGAGTATCTTTGTACAGTACTGAGTATCTTTGTATCATACAGACAGTGGGTGCTGAGTATCTTTGTACAGTACTGAGTATCTTTGTATCAGACAGGCAGTGGGTGCTGAGTATCTTTGTATCAGACAGACAGTGGGTGCTGAGTATCTTTGTACAGTACTGAGTATCTTTGTATCATACAGACAGTGGGTTCTGAGTATCTTTGTATCATACAGACAGTGGGTGCTGAGTATCTTTGTATCATACAGACAGTGGGTGCTGAGTATCTTTGTATCATACAGACAGTGGGTTCTGAGTATCTTTGTATCATACAGACAGTGGGTGCTGAGTATCTTTGTATCATACAGATGTATCTCTGTCACGTAGTCACACTCCTGATCCCTGGATCTCACCCCTCGGTGGCGTATTTCCCGTTTCCTGGGTATTAGTACTCTCCCCCGGCTCCATGCTCCGATCCCTGCGCCCTCTGGTCCAGTAAGATCACACGGATGCGCGGTGCCTCGCGGGACATCCTCCCCGGTTATCAGTCCCTCCACAGATTGATAGTACTTATCGCTGGCTGCCTGAACTTTACTCTCGGTGTTACTATCAGAACATTGTTATCAGCACAATGACGGGTTCAGCTTTCAGCTCTCCTGGCAGCGGCACTCATTGTTGCAGCGTGGAGTAGTGTAGCCGATCCCCGGCGCTGCACACACCTCACCTGGCCAGGTACCTCCCATGGATTTCAAGGGGGTGATAGATTCTGCTTGTGGTGGAATCGGGGGAGGGGATGTTGAAGAACCCTCGGTGTGCTTAACATTTTATTTCCATATTTCTGAGAATTGACGCTTCCATCTGTTTGTGTTGCAGCATTTCTTCACATCGTTCGGGGCCCGGGACCGCTCCTTCCTGCTGATATTCCGCCTGTGGCAGAATGCACTACTAGATAAGGTAAGAAAGTACCCTGGACCTGCTTCTCTAGGGCGTCCCTAGGGTTGGTGTCACCCAGTGTGATAACACTGGGTGACACCCCCTCCTACGATCCCCGCAGAATGGATCGGATCTGCGGATTGAGCATAATAGATCGGACTCCGATCCATTATCCTCCCCAATCCGCAGATCCGATCCATTCTGCGGGGATTGTCAGCTTGCCTTACAACTGACCTTTTCGTGGAGCGGGTCTGGTGTCACCCCATGTGGTCGGTGTCACCCGGTGAAGCACGCACCCCCCGCACCTGCCCCCCCCTTCCTCCCTCCGGTGTCACCCCATATAGGTTGCAAGCCGACAATCCCCGCAGGATGGTTCAGATCTGCGGATCAAGCATAATGGATTGGAGTGCGATCCATTATCCTCCCCAATCCGCAGATCCGATCCATCCTGCGGGGATTGTCGGCTTGCCTTACAACTGACCTTTTCGTGGAGCGGGTCCGGTGTCACCCCGTATAGGTTGCATGCCGACGATCCCTGCAGGATGGATCGGATCTGCGGATCAAGCATAATGGATCAGACTCTGATCCGTTATGCTCCCCAATCCGCAGATCCGATCCATCCTGCGAGGATCGTCGGCTTTCCTTACAACTGACCTTTTAATGGAGCGGGTCCGATGTCACTCCAAGTGGTAGGTGTCACCCGGTGTGGCGCGCACCCCCTGCACCTGCCTCGGGCTGCCACTGCCCCTTCCTCCCTCAATGATAACAAATACCTGAAAAAGTTATTTATTAGAAAGAGTTTATGAATTCTGAGCCAGGCTCATCTTCGGGTCATGTGACCAACAGGCACCAGTCAGAGGCAAAGCTGCTGATTGGCTGTGAATGAATGCCAGCCCCAGAAGATCCTCTGCTGGAAGATTTGCAGCCGGTGCCTTGGCAGTGGTCACATGACTCGCTCCTATCCCAAGTTTTTCTTCCAGCTGCAGCGCTTTCTGTTTTTTTTTTTTTTTATTTGTTTTTTATATATATACAGCTGCATTGAGGTTAAGGTAGAACTAAAGGCAAATTGTTTTTTTTTTATTGGATAGAAGAGAGGCTTACAACCCCAGTTTTTTTTATTCCATCTCTGTCCCGTTGGGGAGATTTTCCTTCATTTCCTGTTCCATAGCCAAAGGAAATCCCTGCAAAGTGAGTAAGTCTGTGGTTGTGACCACAACTAGTGTCCCCATTGGAAGATTTTCCCTCTGTTGCTGTTCTGGTGACAACCCAAAAGTTGGGATTTTTCTTTCACTTTCACAGGACAAATAGAGAGGGTGAATCTCCCTAACAGGGACCACAGACAGCAATAAAAGCCTGACAGGGGTTCTAATCCCTCTCCACTCTATTCAAAACTGACTTTACATACAGTTGTGGCCAAAATTATTCAACCCCCAATGCTGTAAAGGGGTTTAGGGACTATAGTGTACATTTGGAATTGTATTCAGAATCAAATCCTACAAGGACGTTGTAACTACCCAAATGCAACTAAAATGACATCAATTGTTTATGTAATACAGTAGTAAATGGTTCTTATGTGGTTTCTTCATTGCCACAATTATTCAACCCCTTAAAGACTACCACTCTGAAGAACAGAGGTTCATACAGGTGCTTTCCATCAGGTATTGAAAACACCTGTGGATGTCACCGAGCAGCAATCAAGCATAATAAGCACCAATTAGGCAGCTTTAAAATGACTGTGATACTCAGCTCCTTCTAGACATTTACTGGTGTGGTTACAAACATGGTGAAGGCAAGAGAATGGTCCAGGAAGACAAGAGAAGAGGTGATTTCTCTTCACAGGAAGGGCAATGGCTATAAGAAGATTGCAAAGATGTTAAACATACCAAGAGACACCTTAGGAAGCATCATTCGCAAATTCAAGGCAAAGGGCACTGTTGAAACGCTACCTGGTCGTGGCAGAAAGAAGATGCTGACTTCGACTGCTGTGCGCTACCTGAAGCGTAGAGTGGAGAGAAGTCCCCGTGTGACTGCTGAGGAACTGAGAAAAGATTTGTCAGATGTGGGTACAGAAGTTTCAGCCCAGACAATAAGACGCACACTGCGTAATGAAGGCCTCCGTGCCAGAACTCCCAGGCGTACCCCCTTGCTGTCTCCAAAGAATAAGAAGAGTCGACTGCAGTATGCCAAAAGCCATGTGGACAAACCACAAAAGTTGTGGGATAGTGTTCTGTGGACTGATGAAACAAAATTAGAACTGTTTGGGCCCATGGATCAACGCTATGTTTGGAGGAGGAAGAACAAGGCCTATGATGAAAAGAACACCTTGCCTACTGTGAAGCATGGTGGAGGGTCAATCATGCTTTGGGGCTGTTTTGCTTCTGCAGGTACAGGGAAGCTTCAGCGTGTGCAAGGTACCATGAATTCTCTTCAGTACCAGGAGATATTGGATGGAAACGTGATGCAGTCCGTCACACACCTGAGGCTTGGGAGACGTTGGACCTTTCAACAGGACAATGATCCCAAGCATACCTCCAAGTCCACTAGAGCATGGTTGCAGAGGAAAGGCTGGAACATTTTGGAGTGGCCATCGCAGTCACCAGACTTAAATCCGATTGAGAACCTCTGGTGGGACTTAAAGAAAGCAGTTGCAGTGCGCAAGCCTAAGAATGTGACTGAACTGGAGGCCTTTGCCCATGAAGAATGGGCGAAGATACCCGTAGATCGCTGCAAGACACTTGTGTCAAGCTATGCTTCACGTTTAAAAGCTGTTATAACTGTAAAAGGATGCTGTACTAAGTACTAAGATTGAATGTCACTTGGGGGTTGAATAAAACTGATAATGCTGTGAGCACAGAAAAGACATTTGTGGTTATTTCATTATAACTGTTATGTTATATTTGTCTGACCTACAAGTGCCTCTTTAATGTAAATGTAAGCAAGATGACTGAATGATCAAAAGCAATGTCAAACTGGCCAAAACACTCAATTTCAGTGGGGGTTGAATAATTTTGGCCACAACTGTACACTATAGCAGGGGCGGACTGACAACTCATGGGGTCCCCGGGTAATAGGGGATCATGGGGCCCTTGTGTTCTTGCCCAAACTCAAAAAAGCCTATGAAAAAGGTACCAGGGGCATCTCATGGGGCCCTCTACTGACCCTGGGCCCTCGGGCAGTGCCCGAGTTTCCAAATGGTCAGTCCGCCCCTGCACTATAGGGACAATAACAAGCAGGGCAAGGCCAATGGGTGGACAGGAGGGGCGGCTGCCCTGGGTACCTTCTTGCTGTTCAAGGCTGACAGGAGTAGTGACAGCAGCATCACTACTCCTGTCAGCCCAGCTCTGGGAGTGGCAAGGACAGAGCCGGGAGGTGGTGCGGGCTGTGTTCTCTCTCCCCCTCCTTCCTGTCTCTAGTGGAGGGACTGTGTTGGAAAAACTGCGCACTTCTAGGTCAATGCAAAACGGACAGATCAAGAGCTGCAGAACGATTGGGCGCTGCTTCTGGGCAGTGCCCGAGTTTCCAAATGGTCAGTCTGCCCCTGCACTGTAGGGACAATAACAAGCAGGGCAAGGCCAATGGGTGGACAGGAGGGGCGGCTGCCCTGGGCACCTTCTTGCTGTTCAAGGCTGACAGGAGTAGTGACAGCAGCATCACTACTCCTGTCAACCAAGCTCTGGGAGTGGCAAGGACAGAGCCGGGAGGTGGTGCGGGCTGTGTTCTCTCTCCCCCTCCTTCCTGCCTCTACTGGTGGGACTGTGTTGGAAATACTGCGCACTTCCAGGTCGATGCAAAACGGACAGATCAGGAGCTGAAGAACGATTGGGCGCTGCTTCTGGGCGTAGGATCCCCTAAGCTTGCACACCATGAAGGGGGGAGGGGCACATTTTGGGATCTTTGCCCTGGACGCTGGATGAGCATGTCCCGGCACTGACAACAAGGATACAATACTGTGTATCACAGAGGCCCCTTGGAGCATTTACAGTTTTAATTCAGTAAGGCTTTATTCACATTTATGCGTTCCAGGAACGCGCAGAAAAATACGCTGTGACGGAAGTGACTTTGGGTGGGGGGCCCATGGAACACAACTCACTTTGGAGGGGTGGGGAGACCCCTTTCTTAGCTCCCCATATCCCTCTTATGTGTAAGTCACCCTGTGCCTGTTAGGGGTACAGGGTGAAATGTCCTAATATTGGGGTGGGGGGGTTGTGGATTGTTTGGTGTCATGTGGTTGCATCCCACTGTTCTATTGTGTGTCTTGCTTGGGAGAAAACTATTATGGGATATATGTGTTTGTGTATTGGCTTGGTGGGGGGTGTCTGCTGATGTGTTTTTTGTTGCTAGATTTGTTTTGTGTTGCCCTGCGTCCTTATGCAGGGAGGGGAAAATTGTTCTCTTGAATGTACTGTGTATATCTTGTGTCTGTGTTACAATAAAGGAGTCTATTTCCTGATTTATTTCAAGTCTGGTGCTGTCTCATCTTGTATGGTCAGCGGTGGTGTCCGTGGATCTGTGTTCAGACAGGGAAGCGGGAGTCTAACAGAAATACCCAGTCAGGGTCCGGTTCCATTACATACGCATTTTCCCGCACGTTCCCGTAACATGCAAAAAAACATATCACGCCTGCGATGCTATTGATTGCTAATGGCACTCCAAATGCGGCAAGCAGACGCATGTTTTGCAGCGTGCGTGGTAAAACGTGAGGCAAAAAGACACGCAAAGTGGAGTTTGTCGCACATAGGACAGCCCATCGAAATCAATAGGCCGCCCTATCGCGACGCATGAATAATGCTCAAAAAACGTGCGTTTCCAATACGCTAGGCGCGAATGGGGCCTCAGGGGTTAAAGTGGTGTGTACCCATCCCGCCATGATTGAAGGCATCATTAGAAGCTGGCCGTTCCCGGCAACAAAGGGGAAGGAGGGGGGGGGGTGCTGTGTGTAATCACAAACAGAATACTGCTAATAAAATTATAACGTCACTAAATCAAGCAGAACATTTTATGTGGAGATAATGCTGGACGCGGCTCAGAACTTCGTCAGCGATGTCAGCGTAGGATGAAGGTGACACAAAGCAGACGGAGCACGAGGCGGGTTAGATGGGGTCAGCGCGATCGACGCTACAGGACCGCCAACCATACCGGGCCAATACTGTGACCCAGAACTTTGCATCCAGGATTTACCCCAGGTCTCCTTACTACCCTTCATTAGTGGTCTGGGAACCCTGGATTGTCATGCAGAGATTCTCAAACACACCCATTGCTGCCCTCTACTCTTATTTAAATCTGGCCTCCGGCCTCCCCTTCAGTCTTGCACAGCTGTACCGGCTCCTCCCCTTCAGTCTTGCACAGGTGTAGTGGCTCCTCCCCTTCAGTCTTGCACAGGTGTACCAGCTCCTCCCCTCCAGTCTTGTACAGGTGTACCGGCTCCTCTGCTTAAGTCTTGCACAGGTGTACCTGTTCCTCCCCTTCAGTCTTGCACAGGTGTACTGGCTCCTCCCCTTCAGTCTTGCACAGCAGTACTGGCTCCTCCCCTTCAGTCTTGTACAGATGTACCGGCTCCTCCCCTTCAGTCTTTCACAGGTGTATCGGTTCCTCTCCTGGACTGAAACGGCTTCCTCTGATTTCTCTTCACACTGTGAGCTTCTAACAATGTGTATTAGAAGCTGCAGCAAGTCAGATGGAGCTCCGCCCCTTCTGCCTTGCACAGGTGTAGTGGCTCCTCCCCTTTCAGTCTTACACAGGTGTACTGACTCCTCCCCTTCAGTCTTGCACAGGTGTACCAGCTTCTCCCCTTGTTGGACAGGTGTACCAGCCCCTCCCCTTTTTGAAGAGATGTACCGGCTCCTCCCCTTCAGTCTTGCACAGGTGTACCGGCTCCTCCCATTCAGTCTTGCACAGTTGTAGTGGCTCCTCCCCTTCAGTCTTCCACAGGTGTACCAGCTCCTCCCATTCAGTCTTCCACAGGTGTACCAGCTCCTCCCATTCAGTCTTGCACAGGTGTACCGGCTCCTCCCCTTCAGTCTTGCACAGGTGTACCAGCTCCTCCCATTCAGTCTTGCACAGGTTACCAGCTCCTCCCATTCAGTCTTGCACAGGTGTACCAGCTCCTCCCATTCAGTCTTGCACAGGTGTACCAGCTCCTCCCATTCAGTCTTGCACAGGTGTACCGGCTCCTCCCCTGGATTGATCTGGCTTCCTCTGATATCACCGCACACTGGGAGCTTCTCACAATGTGCATTAGAAGCTGCAGCAAGTCAGGTAGAGCTCCACCTCATTTCCTGGCTGGAGGATATCCCAAATCATCCAACTCTTTCCTCCGCAGCTTGACTGTCCCTGGCCCGCCCCTTCCATTCATTGGATTTCTGTTCTTTCAATCATGGAGGCTCAGCATCACATGTGGGCAATGCAACCAAATATGCCCACTCCTCCAGACTGACACTCGCCCATCAAAGCATTTTGATATT
Source organism: Staurois parvus (assembly GCF_062004578.1). NCBI lineage: Eukaryota > Metazoa > Chordata > Amphibia > Anura > Ranidae > Staurois > Staurois parvus. Next base: position 178,987 of record NW_028318522.1, read on the forward strand.
TGCAAAACTCTTCCCACTGCTTGCATCAGGGCTGAGGGCTCCTGAGAGGAGTACTGAGGGAGGGGGCTGTGATGTGTTCAGGTGCTATGTACAGCACCCTACCGGCTCCTCCCATCAGCCATATTCTAACTTCATTGCATAGAGAAGCACAGAGACTCTAAAAATGAGATATGTAATGAAAATGGAAAGATTTTATTTAAAATTGGTATTAGCAGGTTGATAAAATGGGGGGGGAACTAGGAGGGTAAAGTGTAACAGGATTAAACTGCAGTTTTAATTGTGCTGTGTGGCAACCTTTCCGGTCCATTTCCATTCTCTGGCAGCACTGAGTGTGCATTCTAGGAGATCTTTGACCTCCTGTGATAAGATAATTCTTAATATGGAAACCCAAGAACATGCCCTGCCACCCTCGGAAGGCGGGGACCCTGACCCTGCGATCGGCAGTGTTATCAGCGCACATTTTTAGTATTTCTTCGCTTATGCAGGCCATAGACGGGTCGAAAACCTGCCGTTTAAAAAAAAAAAAAAACGAAAAATCGGTCGTTCGATTAGCCGACGTTACCACCTACGGCCGGCATTTAATTACTTCTGTCCCTGCAGAGAGCTCCGCTATTATATTTCACATGAAAACGTCTTGCGGTTGCAACAATGTATCCATTTGTATCCATTTCGGATACAGATGGTTTTATTCGGATACAAATGGATACATTGTTGCAACCGCAAGACTTTTTCATGTCAAATATAATAGCGGACTGGAATTCTTCTTCTTCTTCTCCTCCTCCTCCTTTTTCTTATTCTTCTTATTCTTCTTCTTTTTCTCATTCTTCTTTTTCTTCTTCTCATTCCTCTTTTTCTTATTCTTCTTATTCTTCTTTTTCTTCTTTTTCTCATTCTTCTTTTTCTCATTCTTCTTTTTCTCATTCTTCTTTTTCTTCTTCTCATTCTTCTTTTTCTTATTCTTCTTATTCTTCTTTTTCTCATTCTTCTTTTTCTTCTTTTTCTCATTCTTCTTTTTCTTATTCTTCTTCTTCTTATTCTTTTTCTTCTTTTTCTTTTTCTTCTTCTTCTTTCTCTACTTTTTCTTCCTCTTCTTCTTCTTCTCATTATTCTTTTTCTTCTTCTTCTTTTTCTTCTTCTTCTTCCTCTTCTTCTTCTTCCTCTTCTCATTCTTCTTTTTCTTCTTCTTCCTCTTCTTCCTCTTCTTCCGCTTCTTCCTCTTCTTCCTCTTCTTCCTCTCATTCTTCTTTTTCTCATTCTTCTTTTTCTTATTCTTCTTCTCATTCTTCTTCTTCTTATTCTTCTTCTTCTTATTATTATTCTTTTTCTTCTTTTTCTTATTCTTTTTCTTCTTTTTCTTTTTCTTTTTCTTCTTTTTCTTCTTCTTCTTCTTCTTTTTCTTCTTCTTCTTCCTCTTCTTTTTCCTCTTCTTGCTGGAAATCCCTTACAGCAACATTTACTTCATGTGTATTAAAATAATAAAGACAAACGCAGTTGATTCGCAAAGCTTGTATTTGTCCCTTTTCTTTTCTCAAGTCACCTGAATGTCTCGTGAATGTCACATTCACTGCATTCTAAATATGCCCCTTAGAGTGAATCCTTTGCCTAGTGCTTCCTCCTCTAGATTTCAGAACGGGTAGCATCCAGGAACAGCGTAGAGGCCATCAGTCAATGTTACTATCAACCGATCTCTGTTTTTTTTCCTTTTTGCTGTCAGACACTGTCCCCTCGAGAGCTGTGGAACATCGTTCACCAATGTTACGGTACGGAGCTGGGTCTGACCAGCGAAGATGAAGACTACGTATCTCAACGGGAGCTGCTCAACGGCCTTGGGTGAGTGCCACCAACTCAACATCTGTCACTTCATCTCTCCATCTGTCTGACACCCATGATTGCTGTCAGTGCGCAAGCAAGCTTTCCTAAAGCAGAGGGCAAAGAGCATAAACCAGATCAACATATTTCAGCTTTTGGCAATAAAGCCCAATTCCAAACATTTTTTTTTTCATTTTGGATAGACCTGGAAAAAAGAAAATACTTAGGGGTTTATTGATAACAACAAAAATTTGAATTTCACGAATAATGTCTGCCATGTTTATTCCCTTTGATTGTCAGCTCCACCTAGTGGCCATATTGCTGTATTTTCTTGATTGAGGTATTTCAGAGATGGCCACTAGAGGCCACATCACAGTAATTACTCATGATGGCTATGCAAATGGTTAACCACTTCCCGTCCGGCCCATGTATATAAACGGCCAGACGGTGGCAGTGCAGGGGCGGGTGGCTGTTTATAAATGGCCTCCCCACTCCCTGCTTGTGCGCGCTCCCTGGGAGCAGCCCGGTGCCTGCTGTGTCCTCCGGACACAGTGGAACACCGATCGTTGTATGGGACCTCTGTGTGAGGTCCCGATCATGTGATCACTGATTGGCCAATCAGTGATCACATGAAGAGTGGTAAGATGTCACTTCTGACATCATTGCTTACTACATGTGAAATCTGTGAATGATCACAGAAATCACATGGTACAGGGCTATTCACAACAGCCTTGTACCATGTGACAAGCTGTGACCAATCACAGCTCACACAGTATTTCTCAATGGCTGCAAGAATGCAGCCAGAGAGAAGGAGAAATGATTGCTTTTACAGCCTTTATGGATGGAAGAGCAATCAGTGTAAAAAAAAAAAAAAAATAAATCTTCATCACCCCCCACAAGTAGTACAGTGTCACTATGGTGACACTGTACTGCTAGGGTGACAGTATGTATAAATAAATAAATAAATAATAATATAAAAATAAAATAAAAATGTAAAAAAAAATTAGAAAAATTATAATTTATGATTATAAACTAATCTTTTTGTTTTTTTTTTACTAAAAAGATAACTGAATACATTTTGGCCAAGATTTATGAAGAAAGATTATTTATTTGCAAAATTGTATAAGAAAAACACTTTTTAAAAAATGTTTTGGACTTTTTCATTTATATAGCAAAAAAAATAAAAATCCCAGCGGTGAATAAATATCACCAAAATAAAGTTTTATCTGTCTCAAAAAAATGCTAAAAAATTCATATGGGTACCATGTTGCATGACCGCGCAATTGTCATTCAAAGTGTGATAGCGCTGAAAGCTGAAAATTGGCCTGGGCAGGAAGGGGGGGGGGGGGAGTGTCCGGACTGGAAGAGGGGGAGAGTGTCCGGACTGGAAGGGGGGAAAGTGTCTGGACTGGAAGGGGGGGAAAGTGTCCGGACTGGAAGGGGGGGAAAGTGTCCGGACTGGAAGGGGGGGAAAGTGTCAGGACTGGAAGGGGGGGAAAGTGTCCGGACTGGAAGGGGGGGGAAAATGTCCGGACTGGAAGGGGGTGAAAGTGTCCGGACTGGAAGGGGGGGAAAGTGTCTGGACTGGAAGGGGGGAAAGTGTCCGGACTGGAAGGGGGGGAAAGTGTCCGGACTGGAAGGGGGTGAAAGTGTCCGGACTGGAAGGGGGTGAAAGTGTCCGGACTGGAAGGGGGGAAAGCGTCTGGACTGGAAGGGGGGGAAAGCGTCCGGACTGGAAGGGGGTGAAAGTGTCCGGACTGGAAGGCGGTGAAAGTGTCCAGACTGGAAGGGGGGGAAAGTGTCCGGACTGGAAGGGGGTGAAAGTGTCCGGACTGGAAGGGGGTGAAAGTGTCCGGACTGGAAGGGGGGAAAGTGTCCGGACTGGAAGGGGGTGAAAACGTCCGGACTGGAAGGGGGTGAAAGTGTCCGGACTGGAAGGGGGTGAAAGTGTCTGGACTGGAAGGGGGGGAAAGTGTCTGGACTGGAAGGGGGTGAAAGTGTCCGGACTGGAAGGGGGTGAAAGCGTCCGGACTGGAAGGGGGTGAAAGTGTCCGGACTGGAAGGGGGGGAAAGTGTCCGGACTGGAAGGGGGGAAAGTGTCCGGACTGGAAGTGTTTTTTTAAGGTGACTTTTTTATTTTTGTCTATGACCCCAATGGGGAGATTTAACTTCATTTCCTGTCCCTGTGAAGGGTTGTGAGAGCAGCACGAGAAATGAGAGGAGCGTTCATCACTAGAAATGGAAGTCTCAAACAGTAATAAATGGAACATAATTGGTGCACTGAATTAGAGTTACCAGTAGTTTATGGTTATAGAAAGTCATCAAGCAGATTCATATGGGGTGCAGTAGCTCCAGTGAGGTAGCTCTCAAAAACAAGAGGGTGCTCCTAGTCCAGGGGACTTGAAATTTGGAGTCCATGCATAAAAAGTCTGACCAGCAACCTAAGGGGTTGATTTACTTAAACTGCATGGTGCAAAATCTGGTGCAGCTTCCAGAAACCAATCAGCTTCCAGGGTTCATTGCCAAAGCTTAATTGAAGAAGCTGAAGTTAGAAGCTGATTGGTTACCATGCGCAGCTGCACCAGATTTTGCACTCTCTGGTTTTAGTAATTCCAACTCCTCTATGTCTGATTGGCTGCATCGGAGACCAGAGGAGAGATCTGGGGTCTAATAAAGCCCAGATCTCTTCATAAAGAGGACCTGTCACGGCCCGTGCTATCACAAGGGATGTTGCTCATCCCTTGTAATAGCAATAAAGTCGTGGAAAAGAAAATGAAAGGGGCAGTGTAAAAGAAAAAAAAGTTTAAAATAAAATAAAAAATGATAGTAAAAAAATTATAAAAGGTAAAAAAGTGAGCGCTATCCAATCTGCAGCTAAGCACTCAAGGTAACCAAAAAACCTTATAAATAGAATAGTGCAGCGCTAAAACAATAAATCAGAGTTCAATGTAAGCAACAGTCTGTGTGACTAAAAGTGCCAGGTAACTGGTAGGATCAATGGCGGTGCTCCGTGAGAAATAGCAGAATTACGTACTCACCAGATGCGTACTAGTTATACGCATGAAGTATCACATCTAGGGATTTCCTCATCAGATAATGGTCTGGTCAGGGTTAGGTACTCATCCTTCAGTGTGGTAATCAGCAAAAAGCCCAGGAATCAGATTAATTGGATCCAGGTACCAGAGGTCCCTTTAAGGGATAGGTAGGAGAGGGTGCCTATTTACAGGATATCTTCCTTCTCTGGGTCAGGCGACTGGATCTCAGTAGTGGGCTCTGCAAAATAAATACTCCTCAAAAGGAGTCAGGAAAGGATGTCCATAGTGTAGTACTTAAATAAGGTATTTATTAGGAAAAATGGTGTTTGCAAACATAAATATCGATAAAAACAGCATCAGGGGTGTCGGGATGAAGTAACCCTCTAAAATCAAAGATGGCCGCGACGGTCACGACGTCCTGGCTCCTCCTTACGCGTTACGTGCGCACGCACTTCATCAGAGGAAGAGACCATTGAGTGGTCATGGTCATGGTAGACATTGACTACCTGGGCCTTCTTGGAAAAATAGTGGATCAGCTGGTCGGTCGCTATTATATAGTCCCTGAGGAGCCTGCATTGGGATGTCTGCTAAGCACTCCGCTTTCCATAGGTACAAGTTTGGACCACAGATAGCTGTTTCTGATGGTTCCTACCAGCCATGTGATCCAGGCCCTGGTACAGCCAGGTTCTGCATGCCCGATGACCAGTTTTTTTCCATATTTTTAGGATGACTTTCAAATAAATAGTTTTTTTTTTATTTGTAGGGGGAGCGAGGACTTTCCTGAAGGCCCTGATCTGAGTGACACCTCCTCCAGGGGCGACACCAAGCTTGGCACCAGCCCTCCTTTGCCAGCCACTGACTCCTTCACCTCTCTTGCCAGCAGTGATAGTATGCTAACGGTAAGTCCCTTTGCTGTGCTTGCAGATACTGTGAAGGAATTCTGTTTTTTTGAAGCCAGGCTGGAGAAACTGACCAACAGGTCACCTTATAACCAGCTTTAAAGCCAAACTCCTGACATTTACTTTGTTCAGCCAGTCTAGCGATCCAGGGTCTTCTGCCAGACTGTACAGGCAGGTCCACAGCTCCAGTGACCTGCATGCAGACTACAAGTTGACCAATATAGCCTGATTGAGCAGCCAATCTCATCTGTGATTGGACAAAAAAGGAGCAGACAGATGAGATCTCCTTTTGGGCAGGCTTTCTCTAATTGAAACCTTAGACAGAGCTGTCAAATAAGGGAGGAGTATCTTCTCTCATTCTTTTCCCTGTATTTTTTAAATTGAATTCTACCAAATTCTGGCTTTTTACAACACAAAGTGCAAAGAAAAGTCCAGAAACAATGTGAAAGAAGCCCAAAACCCCATTTGCTGGCTAAAAGGAAGAATGCAAAAAAAAAAATATATAAATAATGTATAATATATATAATATATAATTATAATATATATATATATATATATATATATATATATATATATATATATATACACATATATATATATAAAAATATAATATATATATATAATATATATAAAAAAAAAAAAAAAATATATATATATATATATATATATATAAAATATATAAATATATATAAAAAAAAAAAAATATATATATATATAATATTTTTATATATATTATAAATTATATATATAAAAATATAATATATATATAAATATAATATATATAAATATATATATATATATTATATATAAAAATATAATATATATATTATATATATATAAAAATATATATATATATATATATATATATATATATATATATATATATATATAAATATAATATATTTTTTATATATATATATATATAATTTTGCATTCCTCCATTTAGCCAGCAGATATATTTATATATCTCTATATATATTTAGGCAGCTTTCTATGAACTGTCAGATAAGGATGGGGTCTCATCGCTGAGTTTTTCCTCTGTGCATACATTTTATCTTGAGCTATTGCACTCCGTCAACAAGTGTTTTTTTACAACGGGCAAAGGAAAGCTTGGAAACCTTGTAAAAGGAGCTGAAGCTCCACCTGCTGGTTCAAAGCAAAGCCAGGAAACTTTGTGAAAGGAGCTGAAGCTCCACCTGCTGGTTCAAAGCAAAGCCAGGAAACTTTGTGAAAGGAGCTGAAGCTCCACCTGCTGGCTCAAAATGAAAATGCAAAGTATGCATGCAAAAAAAAAACTTTTTTTATAAGAAATATATATTATTTTTATTCTTGACCATATTAAATAAATAAAATATGCATTCAACTTCTACACATTGCCTTTAATCATTAGTGACAGTACCATGTCTGTATGTGGCCGGTGGCAGTTATTTCACCCAGTGACGGTGCTTACTTTCAGCCAGCAGAGGATTTGACCGGACAGTCGGACGCCTTGTCAGATTCTCAGCTGGATGGTTCCTCAAGCCAAACGGTGACTCCCCTCTCAGAGATGGCCGGAACGGGATTGCTGGACTCCATGCCTACCTTGGACCGCATGCCCAGCGAAGATCTGCCTACCGATCTGAGCAACAATTCCACCCCAAGCTCCACCCAGGACGAGGGTCAGTGCCGCAATCTGTTATACTTCATTTATGTTTAGGTTGTTCCAGGAGCAGATGTGTTGCTTAACAAAGCTCTGGTGTCCTCAGCATTGTCTACATTTATTACAAGATGGATCTCTGAAGGCCAAACCTCTTCTGGCTGTACTTCTCCTATGGAGCATAGGAGCACACTTCGTTCTGCACTCCCGTGACCCATTTTCAGGCGACAGCAGGCTTAGTCCGCTGTTGACTGATGTCACTGAGCCGGTCCGGTCTCTGGAGAAATCCTAACTTTAAAGTCAGGATCAGGGGTGGACTAACAACTCATGGGGCCCCTGGGCAATAGGGGATCATGGGGCCCCTATGTCCTCGCCCACAATCAAACACACCCTAAAAAGCCTATGAAAGGTACCAGGGGCATCTCATGGGTCCCCCTATTGATCCTGGGCCCTCGGGCAGTGCCCGAGTTTCTGAGTGGTCAGTCCGCCCCTGGTCAGGATCCACCCACATGCACCCAGGTGAACATTGCTCTTACCATCACATGTTTTTTCCTTGGTAAAATGTTACGGTATGCTCGGTCTGTTGTGAACCGTTCAAGAAAACTAGTGAGGTGTAAATATTTGGGGGAGCATGAAATTAAGGGGGGGATGGAGCGTAAGAAAAAACATGGAGAGGGGGGAGGGGGGGAAGAGGAAGAGCACCAATGAAGTACTGGTATGGAGTATTATATCCATTACAGATAGTAATCATGTTATTACGCATCTGGGATTGTTTAACCATCGCGACCAATGACTTGTAAATTTGTGGAAGGAGGAATTATAAATTGCTATTCTTCTCTCCATTGCACATTGGAGGTTAAGGTCAGATATGAGGCGGGACACTGATGGGACGGTGATGGATCTCCATAGTCTGGTGATGTTAGTTTTTGCAGCTGCTAAGATGTGGATAATAATGGTACGTACGTTTATCGGGAATGTGTCTATTCCAATGTGGAGAAGCGCCAAGGCGGGATTTGGAGTTACTAAAGTTCCAGAGAGTAAGGAAATTATCTGGAATACTTTGTTCCAGTACGACTTGAGCGATTTACATGCCCAAAGGATGTGGAGAAGTGTTCCTTTTTCTCCGCAATGTCTCCAGCAGGTGTTGAGGGTAAAAGAGGGCTAATTTAGTTGGGGTTAGATACCAATGATGTAGTATTTTTAAATATGTTTCCCAATGGGAACTACATTTGGAAGCTTTAAAGGTGATGGCAAATGTTTTTTCCCAAATGTATGGGGTTATTGTTTGGCAAAGATTCTGCTCCCAATTGATTAAGGAAGAAGTATGTGTAGTAAATTGTGTCTCGGTAATGAGTGAATAGAAGGTCGAAATTCCTTTCTTAGGATACTGTTTCCTTTGATAGAAATTCTGTGTAGTTGCAGGAGTCTCTATTTCGATTGGTATTTTTGCTGTGTTAATGGAGTGGGTTATGCGCATATAGGTATATTGTTCCCTATCAGGAAGATGAAATTTCCGCTGGATAACAGAGGAGTCTAATTTATGATTCGTGTAAATGTCTTTTATGTAAAGTATACCATGGCTTCTCCATGTTGATATATTTAGGTGAGGAGTGATGAAGTGTAAGGACGTCAGGGGAGTGGGGCTTTTCACACTGCTTGTGTTGCCTTGAGCGCAGGTTGAGAAATCAAACCAAGCATTTAGAGAAGCCTGTATGCAGGGGTGTGTTTGCAGGGTTTTAGGTTGAACTGCTCTGGGTATGAATAGTATGTCTGTTATTGCGTGTGGTAGGCCCAAGGAGGTTTCCATTTTGGTCCATATCTTCTCTTCGGTAGGGTGCCACCAGAAGAAAAGCTGGTCTAGTAAAGCGGCTTGGTAGTATGATTTCAAGTGAGGAAGACCCGCTCCACCTCTGGAGGGAGGGCGTAGTAATAGATTCGCAGAGCATCTGGGTCTGCTAGAGTTCCATAGAAATTTGTTTATTAGAGATTGAAGTTTAGCGAAAAAAGGTGTGTGTGAGTGGTATAGGAAGCGTCTGAAATATATATAGTATTTTAGGTAATATGCACATTTTCACCGTTGCTACTCTGCCTAGAGTCGATAGTGTGGATGTGCGTAAGCATTTTAGTTCTTGAGGAATGGTTTCCAGTAAAGGTTTGAAATAAGTTGTGTAGAGTTGGTTAGTAGTTGCAGTGAGTTTGATCCCTAGATAGGGTATGCTATGTGTTTCCCATGTAAAGGGAAAATGTGTGGATATTAAGGCTTGGGTTTCAATAGGTGTGTGTAGGTTTAGTATAGATGATTTAGGTTCGTTAAGTTTGTAGTATGAAACATCTGCGTATCTGCGTATATGTGTACGTATTGAGCGAAGTGAATTATAAGGGTTCGTAATCATAAGGATAATATCATCTGCAAAGAGACTAAGTTTGTGTTCACATTGGTGAAGTTTAATTCCCGTGAAGGCTGGGTCGCTTCTAAGATTGGTTGCTAATGGTTCAATAAGTAAGGCAAAAATTATGGGGGACAGAGGGCATCCTTGTCTGGTGCCGTTTGATATGCAGAAAGGCTGTGAGAGTGTACCGTTGGTCAGTACTCTGGTAGTGGGTTTGGAGTAGAGAGAGAGAATTGCTGAAAGCATCCAGTCTGTTATTCCGAATTTTTGTAAAGTAAGGTTCATAAATTGCCAGTGGATTCGATCAAATGCTTTTTCCGCATCTAGTGAAAGGAGGATGGAGGGTTGTTTTTTGGTCTCAAGATGGTGTATTAGGGAGATAATTCGTCTTGTAGCGTCAGGAGCCTGTCTACCAGGTATAAATCCATATAATATAAAAGATGCGGCGCTATATCACAAGTAATGAGAAATAATGCAAATTATCCAAGGTGTCAATATAGTGATCATAGGTGACTACTGTGATCCTGAACAGTAAGCAGAGTAACATGCAGTGCAAACACAGTCTTTGTGGTAATTTCTCTCCTTCAAAGTGCTGATTCCATGCGGTGAACGTGAAAAGGATAAGGCTGTGCACTCACCAGATGCACAGCGTAACTGCGCGTTTAGAGATAAATTATCTCTGAAAGATCCACTGATAGCTCTTTAGGTCAGGTCAAACCAGATATTCCTCCACCCGCTGGATGTTGCTGATAATCCACAGTCTCTCTCAAAGATGGCTCTACAGGTGATATGTGACTCACCAAGGGCCACAAAGAAAGGAGACCAATAGCGTAATACCGTTTAAAAGATTTTATTCTAAGCAGTATACATGGGTGGGGATAAATGAATAAAACAAACACTGACCATGAGGTGGATTAAAAGATGGCCGCCGGGACCTCCATGGTGCCGGCGGCAAAAGGATAATGACGCTGTAGCTCCTACTTGATCTGGATGGATTAATGTGGGTAAATATGGAAGTAATCGTAGGGCAATTATTTTGGCGTAAATTTTTATGTCCGTATTGAGTAAAGAGATTGGTCTGTAATTTTTTATTAACTGGGGGTCTTTGCCCGGTTTAGGGATAGTAGTTATTATGGACTGTAGCATGTCAGAGGGGAATTCCCCATTAGTTGCGGCATGGTTATAGAGTGCAGATAGGTGAGAGGTAAGATTGGGTTCTAGTGACTTGTAAAATTCATTAGTATAGCCGTCATTCCCTGGTGATTTGTTTAAGGGGAGAGTGTTTATGGCTTTCTTAATTTCTGGTGGTGATATCGGTACCGAAAGCGATTCAAGTTGGGAAGGGGTGATGCATGGGAGATTTATGTTCTGTAGGAAGTCGCCAATGGAGAGAGTCGTTGGCTGGATTGTATTTGAGTCATCTTTTATATTGTATAGGTTTTGGTAATATATTGCAAAAGCATTGGCTATATCTTGCGGATTAGTTAATGTGGTGTGAGTGTTAGGGTGTTGGATTGTGGAGATTTTAGCTTTGATTCTCTTTTGTTTGACAATTTTAGCAAGGAGTGAGTTTGCCTTATTTCCTAGAGCATAGAATTTGGTTTTAGTTTTTTGAAGATTAGTATCATAATTTTGGAGTAAAATAGTACGTACCGTATTTGCCGGCGTATAAGACGACCCCCCTACTTTTCCTGCTAAAACTTAGTGTTTGAGCTATACTCGTCGTATAAGACTACCCCTCTTCCAATGCACACCAGTGGCAGGAATAGTGCCCCATCATTGGTATCAGTGGCAGGAATAATGCCCCATCATTGGTATCAGTGGGAGGAATAGTGCCCCATCATTGGTATCAGTGGCAGGAATAGTGCCCCATCATTGGTATCAGTGGCAGGAATAGTGCCCCATCATTGGTATCAGTGGGAGGAATAGTGCCCCATCATTGGTGTCAGTGGGAGGAATAGTGCCCCATCATTGGTATCAGTGGCAGGAATAGTGCCCCATCATTAGTATCAGTGGGGGGAATAGTGCCCCATCATTGGTATCAGTGGGGGGAATAGTGCCCCATCATTGGTGTCAGTGGGAGGAATGGTGTCCCAACATTGGTGTCAGTGGGAGGAATGGTGTCCCATCATTGGTGTCAGTGGGGGGTGGAATAGTGCCCCATCATTGGTGTCAGTGGGGGGGGGGGAATAGTGCCCCATCGTTGATGTCAGTGGGGGGGAGGAATAGTGCCCCATCGTTGGTGTCAGTGGGGGAGAGGAATAGTGCCCCATCGTTGGTGTCAGTGGGAGGAATAGTGCCCCATCGTTGGTGTCAGTGGGAGGAATAGTGCCCCATCGTTGGTGTCAGTGGGAGGAATAGTGCCCCATCATTGGTATCAGTGGGAGGAATAGTGCCCCATCATTGGTATCAGTGGGAGGAATAGTGCTCCATCATTGGTATCAGTGACACCAATGATGGGGCACTATTCCTCCCACTGACACTTGCTGACCCTGTTCTCGTATGGTGCTGCTGCAGCCAGCATATGTGGTTGCAGCAGCACCTCTACACTGACCACTTACCTGCTGGTCCTGCACTCGATTTTCGCGGGGCCGCTCGGCTCCACCCCCTCGCCGGTGATTGGCCGCCTGTGTGCCTTTCCTGAACTACAGTTCTGGCGGCCAATCACTGGTGAGGCCAGTGGCCGAACTGAAGGCGCAGCCGCGCTTCCTGGACCGGATCGTCGTGGGACCGGAACCAGGTAAGAAACAGCCGCTGCCCACCCCTGTACTTAGTGTCCCTTCCATTGGGGGAAGGAGGGGGGCGGCGGCGGCAACGCGCCGCCCCCCTAAAAAGTGTCAGTATGCCGTATACCGGCATATAAGACGACCCCCGACTTTTGAGAAGATTTTCAAGGGGTAAAAAGTCGTCTTATACGCTGGCAAATACGGTAGTTTGTTTCTTTCTAAATTTAGGGTCGCGGATGTGGAAGGGTTCGGGGTCTGTTTGTTTATTGTTTCATGTAAACGGATTGAGGTCAGTAGTTGGGCAATTTGTTGGGATCTCTGTCTATTTATGCGGGATTTCAATTGTATGAGGATACCTCTCATGTAGGCTTTGTATGTCAGCCAAAGTGTAGTGATTGAGATATCCGGGGTAGAGTTCGTTTCGAAAAAGAGTTTGTGGGCGTCTAGGATATGCTTCTGGTTTTCTGGGCTTTTCAGAAGTGAAGAATCCAATCTCCAAATAGGTGGGATTGCAGAGCGTGTGTCGTCTTCCAAGGATATACTGATCGGAGCGTGGTCTGACCAAGTTATGGTTCCGATTTTGGATGATCTCACGTGTTGTATTGTCCACTTGTCAGCGATGAAATTGTCGATTCTCGAATATGAGAGGTGAGGAGGGGAGTAGTAGGTGTAATCTCTCTCGGTGCCATGTTGACATCTCCAGATATCATATAGATCGTGATCGTGTAGGAAATGGTTAAAGTCAAGTTTGGTAGGTTTTTTAGTAGAAGATGAATCTAAGAGCGGATTACCCAGTACATTGAAATCGCCACCAATGATAAGTCTGCCTTGTTTATGGCGCGATATGGTTTTGTAAAGCTTGCGGAAAAAGGACAGTTGTTTGCTGTTTGGGCCATAAACATTCACTAGAGTGTATGTCATATCATTTATTTGACACACTAAGATATGATATCGGCCATGCGGGTCTGCTATGCTCGAAATAGTTCTAAGTGAAATAGAGTCTTTAATAGCGGTGAGAACTCCATTCTTCTTTTTGGTTTCAGTTGCCATAAATGTGTGGGAGAAGTGGTGAAGCTGTAATTTTGGTATTTTTCCCGTGACTAAGTGGGTCTCTTGTATGAAGATGATGTCGGCTTGGGATTTCCTTATTTCTTTGGAGAGCATCGATCTCTTGAAGGGGGAGTTAAGGCCTCGTACATTGAGGGATGTGATGTTAATCATTTAATAGTCCATTCCTGAGGTGTGTAGTTAAATGATTTTTTATTTGATAGAGGTGTAGTCCCATGAGTGTCCATTTGCGAGAGTTAAAATTTATAACACTGCAGTGTAGGTTGGGTGCGATTGGTAAGCTGTATGTAGTTTTCCATGTAAAGTCAGAGTAAATAGCTGTTAGATTGAGGGTAGATAAGTGATGGTGCCACCTTTGAGGGGGAGAAGGGAAACTTAAAACACTAAAAAAGAACTTGCAAAAAATGCAAGGAAATCGAATAGCTTCCATAGCTACTTCAAAACTGGGGGGTGCGAACAATTCTTGACCGCCTAAAGGGGTCAGGTCAAGTGTAAACTTGAAAATCGAGTTTCAACAATTCTAGGCCGATCGCCAGTAGATCGGTATTGAATGAAAGTCTCTGGGGACAAGTTCCCGTAAAATTTTGCCTCGTGTATCTTGTTTACCCTTGTTAGTTAGTTATGACGCCTCCATGTGTTGAACAGGAGGAAGAGCAGTTCCCTGTGCGTCTACGGGTATGATATTCCATGCTTTGAGTAGATCTAGGCCTGCTTCAAGGGATCTGATTGTGAAAAGTCTACCTTGGTGCCGAACTGTTAGCTTTGTAGGGAAACCCCATTGGTAGGCTATGTTATGATTTCTTAGGGCCTTGGTAATGGAAATCATTTTTTTCCTGTTGAGAAGTGTGGCTTTGGAGAGATCCGCATATAATCTAAGATTAGCATGCGTTGGTGGAAGTGGTGGCGGGTTCCTAGCCACCTTCACGATTCTCTCTTTGATATGGTAAAAATGTATACGCGCCAATACGTCTCTTGGAATGGCCGCTGGTAGAAATGCAGGTTTGGGTAGTCTGTGGGCCCGATCGATCGCAAGCTCTAAGTCAGGAATCGATGGGATGAGGGTTTTGATGTATTGTTGTAAATAAGGGAGCAGCGTCTCATTGGTTACTGATTCAGGTATCCCTCTAAATTTAATGTTGTTACGGTGTGATCTGTCCTCTAAGTCGGCTAATTTTAGATTGATTTGTTCGATGTCAGAAGTGTGATCCGTATGAGCGTCAATCAGATCATTATGTGCCTTTATTATATCTCCCATATTTGTTTCAACGTGTTGTATTCTGCGTTCTTGCTGGTTTATAGCGCAAGTAATTTGGTTGAGTGATGTGGAAAAATCTGTGTGCAGGGTCTGCCGTAGCGATGAGAGCATGTTTTTCATGCATATTTCTGTCAGCGGTTGATCTGATGCAGGGAACGCATCTATGTCAGGAAAAGACGCATGAGGTGGTGGAGGCGGAGTATTTAAGGCCTGATATGAGGGGTCAAGGTCATGATCTAGTCGTGGCCGAGATTTGGCTGGGCTGCTGGATGTAGGGGACAGTGGGGGTGATAACTCACCAGGGTCCCCTGGGTACAGTGACTGTCTCAGCCTGGGATCCGTGTGCTGGTCCCTGTAGTCCTCCTCATGGCTGCCTCTGCCTCCCTGCATGCTGCTGTTGTGACTGTTGCGGGCGCCATCTTGGATTCCCGGCCCGACGGCCGGGAAGAAATCAGTGAGTTTCCCCGGCTGCCCCGGGGTTTTCCTCCTGCGGGGCATGGTCACCGAGGTGCGGGTGCCTGTCGGTAAGAGTTGGGAGCCGCTTGTTGTCCCCAGAGCCGGTGTGAGCCGCTTAATGCTGGCGGGTGGACGGAGCTGTCAGCAATGCACATCCATCCGGGTGCCGGCCACGCATGCGCCCCCAGAAATATTTTAAATAATGTTATTTTTGTTACATTGTTATTATTTTGTTATATTTTTAAATTGTATTATTTTTTCATTTGTAATTTATTATTGTTTTAATACAGAGCTGCAGTATATTATATATACTGTACATACATATAAATATATTTATATGTATACTACCAGGGGCGGACTGACAACTCATGGGGCCCCCGGGCAATAGGGGATCATGGGGCCCCTGTATCCTTGCCCAAACTCAAAAAAGCCTATGAAAAAGGTACCAGGGGCATCTCATGGGGCCCCCTACTGACCCGGGGCCCTTGGGCTTGCCCGAGTTTCCAAATGGTCAGTCCTCTCCTGTATACTACTCATACTGTATCAGGAGCGGACTGACTATTCGAGCACTCGGGCAGCGCCGAGGGCCCGGGGTCAGTAGGGGGCCCCATGAAATGCCTCTGGTACCTTTTTTATAGGCTTTTTTGAGTGTGGGCAAGGACACAGGGGCCCCATGATCCCCTATTGCCTGGGGGCCCCATGAGTTGTCAGTCCGCCCCTGTACTGTGTATATATATATTCTTGTTATTTTTTCTTATATTTTTTAATTGTATTATTTTTTCATTTAAATTTTTTATTGTACTAACACAGAACTACAGTATATTATATATATATATATATATATATATATATATATATTTTTTTTTTTTTTTTTGTATATATATATATATATATTTTTTTTTTTTGGTGTGTGTGTGTATATATATATATATATATATATATATATATATATATATATGCTACGTGTTGTTCTTGTTGCATTTCTATTATACAATAATATTTTTCGGCACAGAGCCGGGATGTTTCCCCGAGCCCTTTTATACATACAGACAGAAACATTTACATGAGGCAATTTGCCGTACTTGCGGCAGTCAGACATACTTATCGTTATTCATTTAGATCGTTCTGACATCTTCCCCCGGCGTTAGAGAAAACATTATTTCATCGTTTCAGATGTGCTTACTCCCCACCACAGCCCTGACATAAATAATAATTACATCTCATTACATAATTATTTTGTAATAGCTCTGACATATACCGCGGTGTTTAGAAGGACACATTAAACTGTTTTTATCAGCCTGTTGTATTTAGTGTAACCACAACTGTTCCATGGAATGCACTGACTAGCCGGAGCATGGGAACTGGGCTGTGGGAATCTCCCATGATCCTCCAGTCTTGCATTGCTGTAACAAATGATGTTAGATTGTACAGTCGTGTCTTAGCGATCGTAATGGGAAACAGAGGAGACCCTCTATTCCGAGGCCTGGGGCTCTTCTGCATCGGTACATCAGTACTGGCTTTAGATGGTTCTACATTATCCTATCACTTTTGATGACCCTTGCTGAGAAGCAGTTAGAGAATGTGTTCCGACAGAGATGACCATTGTGGTGCCATAGGAAATTTGCTCAAGCCTACCTTACAACTGGATTGGAGAAGGTTTGAGTGTCTGTAGGTCTTACCCAACCATGGTAAACATTGACTACCTGGACTTTCTTGGCAGGATAGTTGATCAGCAGGCCAGCTGGAATTATATACTCCATGAGAAACCTGCATTGGGATGTCTGCTAAGCACTCCCCTCTCCACAGGCACAAGTTTGGACCACAGATAGACGGTTCTTCTAATTCTTTTCTTTTGAAGTTTTTTTATGACCCTTGCTGAGAAGCAATTAGAGAATGTGTTCCGACAGAGATAACCATTGTGGTGCCATAGAACTTTGCTCAAGCCTACCTTACACAACTGGATTGGAGAAGGTTTGAGTGTCTGTAGGTCTTACCCAACCATTGTAAACATTGACTACCTGGACTTTCTTGGAACGATAGTTTATTCACAGGCCAGCTGGAATGATATACTCCATGAGAGGCCTGCATTGGGATGTCTGCTAAGCACTCCCCTCTCCACAGGCACAAGTTTGAACCACAGATAGACGCTTCAAATAATTCTTTTCTATTGAAGTTTTTTGATGACCCTTACTGAGAAGCAGTTAGAGAATGTTTTCCAACAGAGAACCATTGTGGTGCCATAGAACATTTGACCAAGCCTACCTTACAACTGGATTGGAGAAGGTTTGAGTGTCTGTAGGTCTTACCCAACCATGGTAAACATTGACTACCTGGACTTTCTTGGGAGGAAAGTTGATCAGCAGGCCAGCTGGAATAATGGTTTTAGAAGGGTTTCTGTTTTCCTGTCACTTTTGATGACCCTCGCAGAGAAGCTGTTGAAAAAAACATAGTTACACAAGGTGTTCTGAAAGTCAGAGACGACCATTGTGGTGCCATAGAACATTTGCTCAAGCTTACCTTTCACAACTGGATTGGAGAAGGTTTGCGTGTCTGTAGGTCTAACCCAACCATGGTAAACATTGACTACCTAGACTTTCTTGGAAGGATAGTTGATCAGCAGGCCAGCTGGAATTATATACTTCATGAGAGGCCTGCATTGGGATGTCTGCTAAGCACTCCCCTCTCCATGGGCACAAGTTTGGACCACAAATAGACGGTTCTTCTAATTCTTTTCTATTGAAGTTTTTTTAAAGTACTTATGACATACTCCAAGCGGCACAGCCCATCGCTTGTAGAAAAAATATAGTAATGAGAGTAACAATACAACCTAACATTGGCTCAAGTTCTAGTCCACAGCACATAGGTTACAAAATGGAGAACATCACTTTATTTTTGGGTCTACAGCAGGGGCGGACTAACAACTCATAAGGCCCGGGCAATAGGGGATCATGGGGCCTCTGTGTCCTCGCCCACACTCAAACCACACCCAAAAAAGCCTATGAAAGGTACCAGAGGCATCTCATGGGGCCCCCTACTGACCCTGGGCCCTCAGGCAGTGCCTGAGTTTCTGAATGGTCAGTCCGTCCCTGGTCTACAGTACATGAGGAAGTAGAGCTAAGTCGTAGAACCATTTACACATTTCCTCAGGTGCTAACTCCAGTCCATCCAGTTCAACCAATAGAAGGGAAAGTGTAGAAGGTCTAAAAATTTTCTTTCAGTGATGGTTTGAGCCACAATTCCCATGATTCTGTCACTTTAGATGACCATTACTGGCTGTTTACTGACAGTCAGAAATGACCCATCATGTCATGAACATTTGCTCAAGTCTACCTTTAAGTTTGGGTTGGAGAAGGTTTGGGTGGCTGTAGGCCTTACCCAACTATGGTAAATATTGACCACCTGGGCTTTCTTGAGGGTTATACACTCACTTTATTAGGTACACCTTGCTAGTGCTAAGAAAATATCCCCCACACCATGACACCACCACCACCAGCCTGAACCGTTGACACAAGGCAGGATGGATCCACCACACCATGACACCACCACCACCAGCCTGAACCGTTGACACAAGGCAGGATGGATCCACCACACCATGACACCACCACCACCACCAGCCTGAACCGTTGACACAAGGCAGGATGGATCCATGCTTTCATGTTGTATATGACAAATTATGACCCTACTGTTGCCTTTCTATCACCTTGAACCAGTCTGCCCGTTCTCCTCTGACATCAACAAGGCATCTTCGTCTACACAACTGCACTGGATATTTTCTCTTTTTTCGAACCATTCTCTGTAAACCCTAGAGATGGTTATGTGTGAAAATCCCAGTAGATCTGCAGTTTTTGAAATACTCAGACCAGCCCGCCTGGCACCAACAACCATGCCACATTCAAAGTCACTTAAATTCCTTTTCTTACCCATTCTGAGGCTTGGTTTGAACTTCAGCAAGTCGTCTTCAACACATCTAGATGCCTCAATGCATTGAGTTGCTGCCATGTGATTGGCCAATAAGCAATTTGTGTTACCAAGCAATCGAACAGGTGTACCTAATATCATGGCTGGTGAGTGTAGTTAATCAACTGGCCAGTATCAGTTATAAAGTAGCTGTTACTTCAAGCAACACAGCCCATACAGGTCACTTGTAAAGAAAAAACACAACAATCGTGAGAGTAACAGTACAATCCTAACATATTGGCTTCAGTGGTAGTCCAAAGCACATAGGTTAGAAAAGGGAGAGCATTTTATTTTTGGGTCTACCTAAGCAAGTAGAGTTAAGGTAAGGAACTTATTTCAAGTTTCCTCAGCTGCAAACTCTCAATATCAAAATTCTGAATCTGTTTTCATCCCCAATGTGCATACGTGTCTTGATATAAAGGCAGGTTAGAGTTCACCAGATGTTTCCAAAAAGAGATGGATGGTGGCATTGTTTTTTTCCAGCTCATGGTAACGTCCTTCCTGACGTAAAACAGTAGAAGGCCTAAAAATGTTCTTTCGGTGATGGAAGGAGCCATGTCTCCCATCCTTCTGTTACTTTAGATGACCTTTGTTGAACAGCTGTTGAAATAAACCTACTTAGAGAAGGTTTACTGACAGTCAAAGATGATCCATATGATGCCACAGAACATTTCCTCAAGCCTACCTTTAAGTCTGGAACAGGGAAGGTTTGAATGTCTGTAGGCCTTACCCAAGCATGGTAAATATTGACTACCTGGGCTTATTTGGGGGAATAGTTAATCAATCAGCCAGTATCTTTTTATACCCGTTGAGGAAGCTGCATCAACATTTGCTAAGCACTCTCCTCTCCATAGGCCCATGACGTTTGGACCACAGATACACAGTTCTGATGGTACGTGCCAGTCTTGTGATCCAGACACTCATGCCAGCTGGTATAATCAGGTTCTGCATTCCCTGTGACCTACATGCAGACTAAGCTGCAATTGAGCAGTACAGATGGTTGAGCAGCCAAACTTGCCTGGTCTTGGACAATAAAGGAGCAGTAGCAGACCAATGGGATCTTCTCTCTGATGGAAACCATGGAGGAAGCTGCCAGATAAGGGAGGGGTCTCATCTCTAAATGTTTCCTTTGTGCGTGGAATTTTTATCTTGAGCTATTGAACTCTGTTAATTATTATTATTATTATTATACAGTATTTATATAGCACCAAAGGGTATGCTCAGCGCTGTACATTACAAAGGGGGACAGAACATGAGACAAGACAGTAGCAATACAATACACGAGGGGTTTGAGGGCCCTGCTCTTTCGAGCTTACAATCTAGGAGGGAAGGGAGGGTAGCACAGGAGGAGATGGCTGTGGGGGATGGAATGGTGGGTGGAATGAAGGAGGTTGGATGTGAGGTGAGGTCGGGTGTTAGGAGAGGTTGGGGTAAGCTTCCCTGAAGAGGAGGGTTTTCACGGTGCGCCTGAAGGTGAGGAGGGTAGGTGACATTCTGATGGATTGGGGTAGGGAGTTCCAGAGGATGGGGGAAGTCCTGGAGAAGTCCTGCAATCGGGCGTGGGAGGAGGAGACCAGGGAGCTAGAGAGTAGGAGGTCCTGTGAGGAGCGAAGGGCACGGGTAGGGTAGTATCTGGGTATCAGGTCAGTTATGTAGTTCGGGGCGGTATTTTGAATGGCTTTGTAGGTCAGGGTTAGCAGCTTGAACTTGATGCGTTGGGCAATCGGGAGCCAATGAAGGGATTGGCAGAGGGGGGAGGCAGATGTGGAGCGCTTGGTGAGGTGGATGAGTCTGGCCGCTGAGTTTAGGATCGACTGGAGTGGGGATAGCGATCGTTTGGGTAGGCCAGTGAGAAGGGAATTGCAATAGTCCAGGCGTGAGATGATGAGGGAGGGTACGAGTTGTTTGGTGGTGTCTGGGGTGAGGAATGTGAGGAATACTAGGG
The DNA here is from genome assembly GCF_062004578.1 of Staurois parvus. Taxonomy (NCBI): domain Eukaryota; kingdom Metazoa; phylum Chordata; class Amphibia; order Anura; family Ranidae; genus Staurois; species Staurois parvus. The sequence goes on from NW_028318522.1 coordinate 200,163, forward strand.
ATATGGGGAGCTGTTAATGATCTTTTAATACAAAAGAAGAAAGGAAAGGGGAAAAAAAAATATATAGGGTGAGGGTTAATTTCTGGAGTCTGGTTAACTATAAGTGTAACGGAACCGGACCCCGACTGCACTAGGGTATTTCCGTTCCCGCTCCCCTGTCCGAACACAGATCCACCCTTAAAATCACTCAGAAAATAGACTGCTTTATTTTAACACAGACACAAGATATAAACGTTCAAGGGAACAACCCCCCCTCCCTGCATATGGACACAGGGTGGGGCAAACCAAATCTAGCAACCAGAGACACATCAGCAGACCCCCCCCCCCACCAAGCCAATACACAAACACATACATGCCATAATAGTTTGCTCCCAAGCAAGACACACAATAGAACAATGGGATGCACCACATGGCAGTAAACAATGAACAACCCCCCACCCCACCTATACATGTCTGCACAATATCAGGACATTCCACCTGTTACCCCTAACAGGCACAGGGTGACTTACACATAATAGGGATATGGGGAGCTGAGATGGGTTTCCCCACCTCTCCAAAGGGGGCTGTGTTCCATGGGCCCCCCACTCAAAGTCACTGCCATCACAATAAGCATAGCATTAGGATGTGTTTTAAGAGTTAGAAAGGTTAGGTGCCGGATTCTGGTTGTGTTAAGGACTAAGACCCCAATGGAGCAATAATTTGCTTTTAATATGTCATTTGACTTTTTGCTGTTGTGTACACCACCGTGCGTACAGAACGGGAAAAAAAAAATGTCTCCTGGAATCACTGTGATAGTAGATGCAGATTATACACAGTGCAGCTGACAGCAGCCTCAGGAGGGAAGCAGATGGGAAGCACTAAAGCTTCTTTCTTTTCCCCCTGGTCAGAATGGGCGGCTTTTCAATATATGGCCAATGACTCTCCTGGTATGACCGAGAGATTTTCACTGCTAATATCCGCTCTCGCAGTGTTTTCATTTCTCCCAGTAAATAGATTGAGCAGCGCGGCTTGTCTGCTGCCCCACAGGTGTCTGGGTAATAGGATGTCTTGGCGGGGCTTATGTCATCTCTCTGATTAATCTCTCCGCCATGATTTATGTTATCGTCCAAAACATCTGGAGCCGGATAACAAGGCCAGCTGGGGAGGGTGAAGAGGATGTCTTTCCCTGCCTGTGGCTGAACCATGCTCAGCGTAGGAACATCGAACCGTCTACTTTACTTGAACTAAATTGGCGTTACCGCCGTCTGCATAACTAACAATGATTTTAGAATGATCTTCCGGGACGCTTTGCTGTCAAAGACGATTAAAAAATGCAAGATACCAATGTGCAAAGTAAAGGAAAAAGCATAGCGGTGCCCCCAGCCCCTTTTAATAGAGAAACACTTAAGTCATTTAGACCAAAAATAATTCGTCCAAAATTGGAATGATGCTGAAAGGAACAATCCTGCATATGGAGAGGCCCTGGAGATATCTGCTAGAGAAGAATGAAGTGTGTTGGCATTGTCACCCCCAGTCCTTCCCATTGCCCTTCCTCTAAAGGACATCCAGCTCTTTTGCAACATCCCCTTTTCACACCCTCTAGGGGACTACATGCTTTTTCTCTCTGCCTGTTAGGGATCCGGGTATGACCAGAAATGTGTGGACTGACACAGGGAAGTAGCAGGCTTCAGGAACACAGGCGTAGTCAGGCTGGAGAGCTGGAATGGTCAGGCAGGCCGTAAGGTACTGTCAGTGTCTCTAGCAGCCCACAGCACGGATTTCCTCAGGGCGCGGGGTCTAAGTCCCAGCCTGCTATTCACCAGGGCCCCTGATGGTGGGGATGGACTTGGTGCAGACTGGAACCAGGTCGCGACCCCTGAGTGCGTCCGGCTGTGGTAGAGAGTACTGGCAGGGGAGTGCAGGAACGGAGTCTGATGGGAAGAGGCAGGCAGACTTACTAAAGGTGATCCGTGCGGGATAGATGGATCGTCGGGTGAAGTAAGCGTAGTCAGACAGGCCGGGTTGGTATCGTGCGGGCAGCGTGGTACAGGAGGAGCAAGCAGAGAATGGTCGGGGTCACAAGCCAGGTTCAGCAGGTAGCGGGCAGCGCGGTACCAAGGATCAGGCAGAAGGATGGTCAGGCAAGCCAGGGGTTCAACAGGAGACGGTCAGCAGAGGTCAGGATCAAAGCAGGGTCAGCAACGAGGCAGGAACACAGGCTACCAGGTACAGGGGCTCATGGGAAACATACACCAAGGCCCTGATCATAGGCCTGGTCATTCCTTAAATACACTTCCTGCAATCAGCTTCAGGTGTTGGCTGACTGCAGGAGTGAGCTTCTGGCTGCTGAGAGCACCCGCTGGTCAGCCCTGGTACTGCAGCCCACACGGCAGGTGAGTCCCACCACCAGTGCTGAGTCCATTCCTGACACTGCCCTGTCTCCAATGACCGGAGGCTTTTGTTCCTTTACATTCCAAGGACCACACAGACTCTGTTACTTCTAATTCTTAAGCCCTCAGGCTCTGTTGTTCTGCCCTTTCGAAGACCTCAAGTTCTGTTACCCCAGCCTATAAAAACCACAGGTACCTCCCCTTCCCCCAGGACCACAAGATTTTTCTTCCCTGCCCCTAAGGACCATAAACTCTGTTCCTTCCCATCCCAAAGACCATGCAGCCTCTGTTCCTTCCCATTCTGAAGCCCTCAGGCTCTGTTGTTCTGCCCCTTTGAAGACCTCAGGTTCTGTTGCCCCAGCCTATAAAAACTACAGGTACCTCACCTCCCCCAAGGACCACAGGATTTTTCTTCCCTGCTCTAAGGACCATGAACTCTGTTCCTTCCCATCTCAAAGACCGTGCAGCCTCTGTTCCTTCCCATTCTAAAGCCCTTAGGCTCTGTTGTTCTGCCCTTTTGAAGACCTCAAGTTCTGTTACCCCAGCCTATAAAAACCACAGGTACCTCCCCTTCCCCCAAGGACCACAGGATTTTTCTTCCCTGCCCCTAAGGACTATGAACTCTGTTCCTTCCCATCCCAAAGACCGTGCAGCCTCTGTTCCTTTCCATTCTGAAGCCCTTCGGCTCTGTTGTTCTGCCCCTTTTGAAGACCTCAAGTTCTGTTACCCCAGCCTATAAAAACCACAGGTACCTCCCCTCCCCCAAGGACCACAGGATTTTTCTTCCCTGCCCCTAAGGACCATGAACTCTGTTCCTTCCCATCCCAAAGACCATGCAGCCTCTGTTCCTTCCCATTCTGAAGCCCTCAGGCTCTTTTGTCCTGCTCTCTGAAGATCTCTAGTTCTGTTCCCCCAGCCCCTAAGGACTATAGGCTCTATTTTCCAACCCCTCATGATCACCAGGATCACATGCTCAGATAACAATCTCCCCCGCATCCTCCAGGGACCACAGACATTGCTGAGGACTACAGGCTTTGTTATTTCCCATCCCAAGGACTACTGACTCTGTTCCTTCCCAACCCAAGGACTACAGGCTCTGTTACATCCCAAGGCTGTGTTATCCTGTCCTCTGAAGACCTGCAGCTCTGTTGCTTGACCCCCTAAAGATCTGTTTCCCTACCCCAAGTATCACAGGCTCTGTTGCCCTCCCCCTCCCTTAAAGACCACAGGCTTTGCTTCCCTGCCCCTAAGGACTACAGGCTCCTTTCCTTCTCATCCCAAGGACTACATGCTTTGCTCCTTCCCATTCCAAAGACTACAGGCTCTGTTCTTTCCCATCTCAAATAGTACAAGCTCTGTTCCTTCCCATCCCAAGGACTACAGGCTCCGTTCCTTCCCATCCTAAGGACTACAAACTCTCTTCCCTCCCATCCCCAGGACTACAGGCTCTGTTTCTTTCCAATTACTGCAAGCTCCGTTACTTCCCATCCCAAATATTACAGGCTCTGTTACTTCCCATCCCAAGGACTACAGGCTCCTTTCCCTCCCGCATCAAGACCATCAGGCTTTGTTGTCCTTCCCTCCTAAGGAGAAGGACAACAGAGGAGACCACAGGCTTTGTTTCCCCACCCCCCTGTATTACAGAATGCATTGCTCCCCTTCCCCTAAGTATTACAGGCTTTGTTTCTCATAGGGACTACAGGTTTTGTTCTTTCCCATTCCAAAGCCCTTAGGTTCTGTTGTCCTGTCCTACAAAGACCTTCAGCTCTGTGGCTCGACCCCCTAAGGACCACAGACTCTGTTTCCCTACCCCCCAGGACTACAGGCTTTTTTCTTTCTCATCCCAAGGACTACAGGCTTTGTTCCTTCCCATCCCATGGACTACAGGCTGTGTCCCTTTCCATCCCATTGACTAGATGCTGTGTTCCTTCCCATCCCAAGGACTAAAGGCTCTGTTCCCATCTCAAAGCCCTTAGGTTCTGTTGCCCTGTCCTCCAAAGACCATCAGCTCTGCTGCTCGACACCATAAGGACCACAAGCTCAGTTTCCCTACCCCCTAGTATCACAGGTTCAGTTGCCCACCCTCAAGGGCCACAGGCTTTGCTTCCCTGCCCCTAAGGACTACGGTCATTTTTTTTCTTCCCTTCTCATGGACTACAGACTATGTTCCTCCCCATCCCAATGACTACAGGCTCTGTTCCTTCCCATCCCAATGACTACAGGCTCTGTTCCTTCCCATCCCATGGAATACAAGCTCTGTTCCTTCCCATCCCATGGAATACAGGCTCTGTTCTTTCCCATCCCAAGGCCCTTAGGTTCTCTTGTACTGTCCTCCGAAGACCTTCAGCTCTGTGGCTCGACTCAAGGAACACAGGCTCTGTTTCCCTACCTCCCAGTATCACAGGCTCAGTTGCCCTCCCCCTCCTTTAAGGAACACATGCTTTGCTTCCCTGCCCCTAAGGACTACAAGCTTTGTTCTTTCCCATCCCAAGGTCTACAGGCTTCTTTCTTTCCCATCCCAAGGACTACAGGCTTTGTTACTCCCTGCTCCTGAGGACTAGTCCCTGTTCCTTCCCAATCAAAGGACTATATTCTTTGTTCCCTCCCAACTCATAGCCCTCAAGAAAATAGGCCACGTGCAGTTGATGATAGGAGGTCTTCTCCCTGCCTTCTGAAGATTCCAGTTCTGTGGTCCAACCCAATAAGGATCACTGGCCCTGCTTCCCTACACCCCCCCCCCCCCCCAGTATCACAAGCTCAGTTACCCCACCCCCAAGGACCACAGGCTTTATCTTCCCTGTGGTATGGGTTTTTTTCCTTCCCATCCCAAGAACTACATGGTCTGTTGCCCGGCTTCCATTGACCATAACCTGTATTGTCCTGCTCCCCCAAGGGAACAAACTCACACCATTGTAGGTACTCAGTTCAGCCTGAGCCCAGCAGTGGATATGGGAATGTCTTTATATAAGCAGTTTTAAACACTTAATATAATATAATTTTATGGAGGAATCTCTTAAATGATTAATAATAATGAATTTCAGTAGTGAAAGACTAATTACGCATTTCTGATGATTTTTTGTTTTCTGTTCTACAGCATACTATTATCTTTACCAGTAAAATGGACTTTCTTTTCTAAGTATCTCCATGTTGTTTTATCTTCTTTAGATGCCGGCGGAGTCTCTAAAGATGCCATTTCTTCAGACCTGCCTGGCAGGCTTCACATCAACGCCGTGTACCACGTTAACGCGGAGCGCCTACAACACGCGCTGGCCTTCGACACGAGATTCATGAGCGAATTCATGGAGCATAGGAAGTTCACAGGTCAGGAGGTCCTCTGTCATCAAAAGGGCAGGGATACTGGTGACATCAAGGTCCCCCAACAGTGTCCCTCCTTATATCATTGTCCCCAACTGCATCCTCCTTACATCAGTGTCCCCATCATAGTCCCCCTTACATCAGAGTCCATACAAAGTCCCCATTACATCAAGGTCCCCAACGGTGTCCCTCCTTATATCATTGTCCCCAACCGCATCTCCCTTACATCGGTGTCCACATCATAGTCCCCCCTACATCAGCGTCCATACAAAGTTCCCTTATATCACAGTATCCATCAAAGTCCTCATTACATCAAGGTCCCAAACAGTGTCCCTCCTTATATCTTTGTCCCCAACCGCATCCCCCTTACATCGGTGTCTCCATCATAGTCCCCCCTACATCAGAGTCCATACAAAGTCCCCATTACATCAAGGTCCCCAAAAGTGTCCCTCCTTATATCATTGTCCCCAACCGCATCCCCTTATATCAGTGTCCCCATCATAGTCCCCCTTACATCAGAGTCCATACAAAGTTCCCTTATATCACAGTATCCATTAAAGTCCCCATTACATCAAGGTCCCCAACAGTGTCCCTCCTTATATCATTGTCCCCATCATAGTCCCTCCTACATCAGAGTCCATACAAAGTCCCCTTATGTCACAGTATCCATCAAAGTCCCCATTACATCAGGTCCCCAACAGTGTCCCTCCTTATATCATTGTCCCCAACCGCATCCCCTTACATCAGTGTCCCCATCATAGTCCCCCCTACATCAGAGTCCATACAAAGTCCCCATTACATCAAGGTCCCCAACAGTGTCCCTCCTTATGGATGGCTTCCTGTCACGCCATCCATTGTATACAATTATATTGTTAGCTGGGACTGGTCAAGGCAGTCACATGATACAGACGGAGCCAATCACAGCCCATCTGTATCATGTAATCAGCTTTGCCCAATCACAGCTAATCACAACAAAAGACTGAATGAATCAAAAAAGTCCTTTTAACATATATTTTTACGTATATTTGTAAATGCATTCCAAAAATGTAAAAATACAGATCTACATTTTTTGGAATGCATTTACAAATATATGTAAAAATATGTTAAAAGGACTTTTTTATATGTTAAAAAACATCTGAACAATGTATTTTTAAAAAATATATATTTTTAGAAATACATATTTTTTTAAATATATTCTTCAGATTTGTTTTAAATTTGTTTTATATATATATATATATATATATATATGTATAAAATGCATTTTTTATATATTCCAAAATACATGAAAAAATATTTTTAAAATATATTTTTTTTAAAATATATTCTTCAGATTTGTTGTAACATATAAAAAAAATAATTTTAACATATTTTTACATATATTTGTCAATGCATTCCAAAAATGTAGATTTGTATTTGTAAAGACATACAGTATAATTGAAATGTATTTTTAAAAATATTTTTCCTACATTTTGTAATAAAAACGCATTTCAACATACAGTGTGTATATAACATATAAATATATTTTGAAATATATTGAATTGGCCAAAATTGTAGCATTTCAAATATATTTTTCTTCCATGTGGGTTGTAACAATAATGTTTGATGTTTTATTGTAATACAGTTGCGGTGCTGACCCAATCAGAAAAGGTGTATGGTCTCTGAATAGTATAAAGGTCCAATCATAGGTCAGGTGTAATTGCTAGTTGCCAGTTTTGTGTCCGCCGCACTCCCTTGGCTTTTCTTAGTGGTGTCACAGTAAGTGGTGTCACCATCAGTTTGTACATTCATCCTGCGTCACCTTATTTCCTCTTCATCTTCACAGATGTCATAGTGAACCCCTGGGAAAGGGACAGCAGCGGAAGGCAAACCCGCGTTCTCAATTATACCATTCCCATTAATAATCCACTGGGACCAAAAACCGCCCCTGCAGTGGAGACTCAGGTATGTCGACTGTCAGACCTTTAAACCGAATAGAGGAATCATCCAAGCCTGAACGGGATTTGTTCAAAGCCCCGGCCCCATTTTCACACTGATATTATACTTGCCAATGTGAACACCTTAATGGCCATTAAAGGCAAAGCAACAGGTTCATTCTGCAGCTCTCCTTAAGGTCTAGTCTACACTTGCGTTTGTGGTGTTTCAGGTGTGTTGGCAGGTTGCTAGGAAATGTTTAGTGGCCAAGGAACAAGGTTGAAATTCAGTCTTCGACCCAGACTCTACTGGCCTTCTAAAATGCAGGCAGGCACGGTTGACCTGAGAGCAAATTTTGTGAAATTTTGGGTTATCTCCAGTTCCAAATTAAAAACCAAAAAACATATCACAAACCTATAAAAGTTAAAAATGTTTTTTTTGGCTAACGCCTTCTTTTTTCAATCCCCAGACTCTCTACAATCTAAAGGGCTCGGTGTTTGTCCTAGACACCCAAGTCATAACCCAGGGCATCCCGTACTGGGATTATTTTTACACTGCACATGGGTCTTTGTGTGTTAGCAGGTTGCTAATAAATGTTTTCTGACCAAGGAACAAGGTTGAAATTCAGTCTTCCACCCAGACTCTACTGGCCTTCTAAATTATAGGCAGGCATGGTTGACCTGAGAGCAAATTTTGTAAAATGTTGGGTTATCTCCAGTTCCAAAAAAAACCCCAAAAAACTTATCACAAACCTATAGGAGTTAAAAACTTTTTTTTTGGGTAACACCATCTCTTTTCAATCTCCAGACTCTCTACAATCTAAAGGGCTCGGTGTTTGTCCTAGACACCCAAGTCATAAAGCAGGGCATCCCGTACTGGGATTATTTTTACACTGTACATGGGGTCTTTGTGTGTTGGCAGGTTGCTAGAAAATTTTTTCTGACCAAGGAACAAGGTTGAAATTCAGTTTTCGACCCAGACTCTACTGGCCTTCTAAAATGCAGGCAGGCACGGTTGACCCGAGAGCAAATTTTGTGAAATTTTGGGTTATCTCCAGTTCCAAATTAAAAACCAAAAAACTTATCACAAACCTATAAAAGTTAAAAACGTTTTTTTTGGCTAACACCATCTCTTTTCAATCTCCAGGCTCTCTACAATCTAAAGGGCTCAGTGTTTGTCCTAGACACCCAAGTCATAACCCAGGTCATCCCGTACCAGGATTATTTTTACAATGCCCACTGGGTCTTTGTGTGTTAGCAGGTTGCTAATGTTTTCTGACCAAGGAACAAGGTTGAAATTCAGTCTTCCACCCAGACTCTACTGGCCTTCTAAAATGCAGGCAGGCACGGTTGACCTGAGAGCAAATTTTGTAAAATGTTGGGTTATCTCCTGTTCCAAAAAAAAACCCCAAAAACTTATCACAAACCTATAGGAGTTAAAATCTTTTTTTTTTGGCTAACACCATCTCTTTTCAATCTCCAGACTCTCTACAATCTAAAGGGCTCGGTGTTTGTCCTAGACACCCAAGTCATAAAGCAGGGCATCCCGTACTGGGATTATTTGTACACTACACACGGGGTCTTTGTGTGTTGGCATGTTGCTAGGAAATTTTTTTCTGACCAAGGAACAAGGTTGAAATTCAGTCTTTGACCCAGACTCTACTGGCCTTCTAAAATGCAGGCAGGCACGGTTGACCTGAGAGCAAATTTTGTAAAATGTTGGGTTATCTCCAGTTCCAAAAAACCCCCCAAAAAACTTATCACGAACCTATAGGAGTTAAAAATTTTTTTTTGGCTAACACCATCTCTTTTCAATCTCCAGACTCTCTACAATCTAAAGGGCTCGGTGTTTGTCCTAGACACCCAAGTCATAACCCAGGGCATCCCGTACCAGGATTATTTTTACACTGCACATCGGTACTGCATCTCCGGCGTGGCCAAGAATAAAGCTCGTCTCAGGTACCCACTCATGAGTCACTTCCGCCTACAGATTTCGCCAACACTCCTGATGGCTAGAAGAGAGCCCACTGTGCGGCACACCAGCCCTATGTTTAATCATCATAGATCCCCCTCAGCTGCTGTCCTCCGCAGCGACTGACAGCTCATTAAAGGCTCCCCCTCCCCCACTGTGAGCTATCACGATTGTGACAGACTGATGTCTTTTATTCTGCCGCCTACATATCATATTCATCATCCCTAGCAGCTAAAATGTATTTCATTACAAATGCCGACTAATGCTCCTCCACCTGCCAAAAATAGTCGTTTTGCACAGTGATAAAATGTTTCAAATGATAATTCTTCTCATTATTTAGCTATAAGTTCTACTTCTCTCTCACATAGTTACTTGTTATTGGTTAAAGCCAGACTCCTGGTGGATATAAAAGACACAAACAAATGCAGCTCATTAATATATCCTCACATGTACAAGTACCTGACTTTGACTTGATATTAGCCTCTTGCTGTCCCTGTACAGAAGAGCTCAGAGGGAGAAGCAACGCAAGGAGCCAATCAGTTGCTTCAGTGCTAACAATGAACATGTTGATAGGTGGAGAGAGCAGGGTGACAGGGAGAGGATATCATCAGGAGTAGGAACAGAGACAGGAAATAATGTAGAGATGTCCCCACATGGGGTCCTCCAAAGAACCCTGCAGTTGAATCAGTCCAGTGATCTTCACTTGTTCTTGTAATACCACTTTTGAGTGGATTGACTTTGTAAAAACTTTTCTTGTTTCCACATTCAGTCTAGTTTGGTGTGCACAATATTCACTGCTTTCTGTTCATTGCCTTAGGGTGTCCTCAGAGATATGTTACCGAAAACAGCCTTGGAGCCTGGTACGGACGATCATCGAGAAGAACTCCTGGAGTGGGATGGAGGAGCACTTTTCTCTTCTAGGTAGGTCACTTGCCCGTCTGTAGAGAAGTTTTAGGAAGTTTGGCATCTGAAGTTATTTTCCAAATTGTCAAAAGGCTGTTGGTGATTTTAAGTAGAAACTTGTGGGTTAAAAAACATCCCTTATCTCCCGGTGACTCCGGCAGTGAGCTGTCACAAGATCATTCTCATTGATGCCTTTTTGAAGGCAAGCGCTGGAGTAAAGGGAACTTGTGGTGATCCAGCCACCTGAGAGCTTGTAGCAACCTAGTCAGTCAATGAACTGGTACAGTGGAAACTCATGGTGACCCAATCAGTTGGTGAACTTGTACATTGGAAACTTGAGGTGACCCAACCAGTCAGTGAACTGGTACAGTGGAAACTCATGGTGACCCAGCCAGTTGGTGAACTGGTACATTAAAATACGAGGTGATCCAACCAGTCAGTGAACTGGTACAATGGGAACTCATAGTGACCCAGTCAGTTGGTGAACTGGTACATCGGAAAGACATGGTGACCCAACTAATCAGTGAACTGGCACAGTGGGAATTCATGGTGACCCAGTCAGTTGGTGAACTGGTAAATCGGAAAGACACGTGACCCAACTAATCAGTGAACTTGCACAGTGGGAACTCATGGTGACCCAGTCAGTTGGTGAACTGGTAAATCGGAAAGACACGTGACCCAACTAATCAGTGAACTTGCACAGTGGGAACTCATGGTGACCCAGTCAGTTGGTGAACTGGTAAATCGGAAAGACACGTGACCCAACTAATCAGTGAACTGGCACAGTGGGAACTCATGGTGACCCAGCCAGTTGGTGAACTGGTAAATCGGAAAGACACGTGACCCAACTAATCAGTGAACTGGCACAGTGGGAACTCATGGTGATCCAGTCAGATGGTGAATTGGTACATTGGAAAGATGAGGCGACCCAACCAGTCAGTGAACTAGTACAGTGGGAACTCATGTGACCCAGTCAGTTGGTGAACTGGTTCATTGGAAAGATGAGGTGACCCAAACAGTCAGTGAACTGGCACAGTGGGAACTCATGGTGATCCAGTCAGTTGGTGAACTTGTACATTGGAAACTCGAGGTGACCCAACCAGTCAGTGAACTGGTACAGTGGAAACTCATGGTGACCCAGTCAGTTGGTGAACTGGTACATCGGAAAGACATGGTGACCCAACTAATCAGTGAACTGGCAGAGTGGGAACTCATGGTGACCCAGTCAGATGGTGAATTGGTACATTGGAAAGATGAGGCGACCCAACCAGTCAGTGAACTAGTACAGTGGGAACTCATGTGACCCAGTCAGTTGGTGAACTGGTTCATTGGAAAGATGAGGTGACCCAACCAGTCAGTGAACTGGCACAGTGGGAACTCATGGTGACCCAGTCAGATGGTGAATTAGTACATTGGAAAGATGAGGTGACCCAACCAGTCAGTGAACTAGTACAGTGGGAACTCATGTGACCCAGTCAGTTGGTGAACTGGTTCATTGGAAAGATGAGGTGACCCAACCAGTCAGTGAACTGGCACAGTGGGAACTCATGGTGACCCAGTCAGTTGGTGAACTGGTACTCTGGAAAGACGAGGCGACCCAACAGGTCAGTGAACTGGTACAGTGGGAACTCATGGTGACCCAATCAGTTGGTGAACTTGTACATTGGAAACACGAGGTGACTCAACTAGTCAGTGAACTGGTACAATGGGAACTCATGGTGACCCAGTCAGTTGGTGAACTGGTACATTGGAAACACAAGGCGACCCAACCAGTCAGTGAACTGGTACAATGGGAACTCATGGTGACCCAGTCAGTTGGTGAACTGGTACATTGGAAAGGCGAGGTGACCCAACCAGTCAGTGAATTGATACAGTGGGAACTCATGGTGACCCAGTCAGCCAGTAAACAGGTACATTAGAGAAATAGGGTGACAAGTCAATGAGCTGATGAATCTCCAAAAGTGAGATCCCCCCATCATGAAAAAAAATGTCTACACCTGGAATAGTGGAGTTCGGAAAGTACACACAAGTGCATCAGAATTCCTGACCACGAAAATGGGACTCTGACTAAACCGTTTTTGAACAGAGTAGGTAAAGTAAAGATAGAAGCCCCGGTGGCAAAGTTTGCCTTCACTTTCTGTGTGGTCACTGAAGAAGCAATTTCCCCAGGGGACTGAGACAATAAAAGCCTGACAGAGGTTCCAAGCAGTAGTTGCTCCCCCAAAACTAAAAGATAAAGTTTGGCTGGATTGAAGCATAATATTGACCACGGCTCACCAAAACTTGCTGGTTTAAAGCTGAACTCTGGTCACAAAAACATTCATTTCAGTACATTCCCTAATAGCTGCAAAGGATTAAAGAGGCACAGATCAATGTAGCTCGCCATGTAATAAAATATAGTTTCTTAATTTAATACATCATTTATACAGCATTGTAAGTACTTGAATTTGACTTGGTATTGGCCTCTTGCTGTCCCTGTACAGCAGAGCTCAGACTGGGAGAGGGAGAAAAAGCATAAGGAGCCAATGAAGTGTGCTGCATTAAAATGAGCATTCTGATAGGAGGAAAGAGCAGAACAACATCAATCTACTGCTTCTCCTTTCACTGTCCAGTCACAGGTTGGGGGCTCGTCCGGGATGAGGTAGTCTCTGAGAAAGTGGATTGAAAATGTATGTTTACTTCTTATTTTGTCTAAGGGCAACTTTGGATTTGAGAGTCAGAGAGTCAATGTCCAGTCATATGCTGGGGGAGGGACAAAACCTGTAAGTGTTGCCAAATCGCAACAGAGGAGAAACAGTTCTCCTGCCCTGCCAGACAAGGACGTGCCGTTTGGCAGAGCTGTTTATATCTCAAGACTGTTACATTGGAAACTCGAGGTGACCCAACCAGTCAGTGAACTGGTACAGTGGAAACTCATGGTGACCCAGTCAGTTGGTGAACTTGTACATTGGAAACTCGAGGTGACCCAACAGGTCAGTGAAATGGTACAATGGGAACTCATAGTGACCCAGTCAGTTGGTGAACTGGTACATCGGAAAGACATGGTGACCCAACCAATCAGTGAACTAGTACAGTGGGAACTCATGTGACTCAGTCAGTTGGTGAACTGGTTCATTGGAAAGATGAGGTGACCCAACCAGTCAGTGAACTGGCACAGTAGGAACTCATGGTGACCCAGTCAGTTGGTGAACTGGTACACTGGAAAGACGAGGCAACCCAACAGGTCAGTGAACTGGTACAGTGGGAACTCATGGTGACCCAGTCAGTTGGTGAACTTGTACATTGGAAACTCGAGGTGACCCAAATGGACTAAACTGTTTTTGGACAGTGTAGGTAAAGTAAAGATAGAAGCCCCAGTGGCCCCTTGCTGTCCCTGTACAGCAGAGCTCAGACTGGGAGAGGGAGAAAAAGCATAAGGAGCCAATCAAGTGTGCTGCATTAAAATGAGCATTCTGATAGGAGGAAAGAGCAGAACAACATCAATCTACTGCTTCTCCTTTCACTGTCCAGTCACAGGTTGGGGGCTCGTCCGGGATGAGGTAGTCTCTGAGAAAGTGGATTGAAAATGTATGTTTACTTCTTATTTTGTCTAAGGGCAACTTTGGATTTGAGAGTCAGAGAGTCACTGTCCAGTCATATGCTGGGGGAGGGACAAAACCTGTAAGTGTTGCCAAATCGCAACAGAGGAGAAACAGTTCTCCTGCCCTGCCAGACAAGGACGTGCCGTTTGGCAGAGCTGTTTATATCTCAAGACTGGATGGACAGAAATACAAATCCTTTGGCAGTTAAAACAGCTCCCTTCTATGTATTTTATCTGCGTTTTTAGCTGTGTGCCCGGAGTTTGGCTTTGATCTGTAATCCAGCGACATAGGTAGGTATTCATACTAGCTGCAGACATCATTGTTTTAAAGAAGGTTTTTAGGCTCAGCAAAAAGTGAAACCAGCCATCGCTCTCCGCAGGTTTCCAGATTGGTTGTGTTAAGTGTAAACACTCCAGTTATTCCAGGTATTGCCGCGCTCGGGAACGTCGAGCCTTTGATGTATTATTAATGTCCATTAGTGGATTTAGCGGTGCTTTTGTTCCGTGCTCTAAGTTATCCTGACCCCGCTGAGCCCACGTAACGTTTGTGCGAATGCAAATATAAATATTACATGTGGAATGATGTAGGCGGCTGGTAAACATAGCTGGAAGGAAGGGGAGCAGGTGAGGGCTGTGGAAGCCCTGAGCCCTTATCTGAAGTCAGCCATGTAGACTAGTGTTGTCACAGATACACACGATTTACAAAGATCAATGATAGAATTACACATTTTTTTACCACCATTTTATTGTGCTAGGGGTTTTTTTCTATTATAAAAATAAAAATGGAAGACTAATTGTTGGGTTGTCAATGCCTTGAAGCGTCCTGTAAGGGAGAGGGGGCAGCATAGTGGGCCAATCAGAGCTCATTAGCTTTACACAGTCCTATCATTCACAGTGTCAACATGCTTACATGAGGAGAGGAATCAATATACTGCTTCTCTTTCATTGGCCGATCACAGGTTGGGGGGGGGGGGGTCTTGGACCTAGCTGAAGCAGGCCATACATGGTTCGAATTCCAAATGATTTTTTGATCAAAAATCAAAAACATAATTCGTTCTGTAATCCAATGGTGCCACCAATGATTTCGAAAATCAGTCGTTTTTCACAAATTTTTCAACATGCCTGATAAACAAAATGGGGAGGAACCACAAAAATCATCCGGTGCCATTGCCCCACTAATAGAGTGAAAATTGGGCGATTATTCTTAGGTCCGATTTTCGAAAGAAAAACCATTTGGAAATCGACCCATGTATGGCCGGCCTGAGTTGCATTTCTGATGTTTAGTTCACAGCAGAGATTCTCAGACAGTTTTTCTCTGGAGGTAGCTAGAGATTCCATGAACGGTGAGTAATGATTTCCCTCCTACAATGACTGCCAAAGTAAGGCCGGACATACATGAGTTTATTTCCGAACGATTTTTCATTTGAAAATCGGACCAAAGAATAATCGACCGATTTTCGCTCTGTTAGTGGGGCAATGGCAACGGCCGATTTTCGTGGTTCCTCCCCATTTCGTTTATTGGGCATGTTGGAAAATTTGTGAAAAACAAACGATTTTCAAAATCATTGGTGGCACCAACGGATTACAAAACGAACGACGGTTTCGATCGTTTTGAAAAATCGTTCGGAATTCGACCCATGTATGGCCTGCTTTAGGGGCAATTAACTACTGACATTCAATGTAAGGGGTGACATCTACACTCTTTTACCAGTGCAAGGGTTTTTTTTTCACTGGTCACCAATATAAAGGAGCAGTTCTCCACTGACCAACAATATGAAGGGGCGGTTCTCCACTGACCAACAATATAAAGGGGCAGTTCTCCACTGACCAACAATATAAAGGGGCAGTTCTCCACTGACCAACAATATAAAGGGGCAGTTCTCCACTGACCGACAATATAAAGGGGAAGTTCTCCACTGACCAACAATATAAAGGGGCAGTTCTCCACTGACCAACAATATAAAGGAGCAGTTCTCCACTGACCAACAATATGAAGGGGCAGTTCTCCACTGACCAACAATATAAAGGGGCAGTTCTCCACTGACCAACAATATAAAGGGGCAGTTCTCCACTGACCAACAATATAAAGGGGCGGTTCTCCACTGACCAACAATATAAAGGGGCAGTTCTCCACTGACCAACAAAATAAAGGGGCAGTTCTGCACTGACCAACAATATAAAGGGGCAGTTCTCCACTGACCGACAATATAAAGGGGAAGTTCTCCACTGACCAACAAAATAAAGGGGCAGTTCTCCACTGACCAACAATATAAAGGGGCAGTTCTCCACTGACCGACAATATAAAGGGGAAGTTCTCCACTGACCAACAAAATAAAGGGGCAGTTCTGCACTGACAAACAATATAAAGGGGCAGTTCTCCACTGACCAACAATATGAAGGGGCGGTTCTCCACTGACCAACAATATAAAGGGGCAGTTCTCCACTGACCAACAAAATAAAGGGGCAGTTCTCCACTGACCAACAATATAAAGGGCAGTTCTCCACTGACCAACAATATAAAGGGGCAGTTCTCCACTGACCAACAATATAAAGGGGAAGTTCTCCACTGACCAACAAAATAAAGGGATATTTATTCACTGACCAACAATTTAAGGGGGCATTCTCCATTGACCACAAATGTAAGGGGGATCTCTCCGCTAAGCAACAATTTAGGGGGCATTTCTCCATTGACCAACATGTAAGGGGGTGTTTCTCCACTAACCACCAATGTAAAAGGTACTTTTCCACTGAACATCAATGTGGGGGGGGATCTCTCCACTGACCACCAATGTAAGGAGGGCATTTCTACACTCATCGCCAGTGTAGGGGGGACATTTCTCCACTGACCACCTACGCATGGGTGCCTTTCAACATTGATTACCAAGGTAAGGGTGCCCTTCTCCACTGCCACCAATGTAAGAGGCACTTCTCCACTGAACATCAATGTAAGGGGGCATTTCTCCACTGGCCAACAATATAAAGGGGTATTTCTCCACTGACCAACAATTTAAGGGGACATTCTCCATTAACCTCCAATGTAAGGGGATCTCTTTACTGACCACCAATGTAAGAAGGAATTTCTCCACTGATCACCAATGTAGGGGGGACATTTCTCCACTGAGCACCAATGTAAGGGGTCATTCTTCCACCGACCACCAATGTAAGGGTGCCCTTCTCCACTGGCCGCCAATGTAAGAGGCACTTCTCCACTGGCCACCAATGTAAGGGTGCCCTTCTCCACTGGTCACCAATGTAAGAGGCACTTCTCCACTGAACATCAATGTAAGGGGGTGTTTCTCCATTGCCCAACAATTTAAGGGGGCATTCTGCATTGACAGGTTTGTCATATTCTCCACTAACCACTAATGTAAGGGTTACTTTTCCACTGAATATCAATGTAAGGAATTATTTCTCCACTGACCAACAATGTAAGGGGGCATTTTTTCACTGGCCCCCAACTAAATGGTGCCCTTCTCTACTGGCAACCAATGTAAGAAGCACTTCTCCTCTGAACATCAATGTAAGGGGGCATTTTTCCTCTGACCACCATGTAAGAGGTCAGTTCTCCACTAATCACCAATGTAAGGGGACATTTCTCAGCTGAACACCAATGTAGGGTGGAGTTTCTCCATTTACCACCAATGTAAGGCGCCATTTTTCCACTGGCAACCAATGAAAGATGATACTTTTCCATTAATGACTAGTCTAAACTTAGATTACACCTTTCAATCTGTGTTTCTTTTCTGATCATCATTTATTATGGACATATAGAGGGGGATTTACTAAGACGAGGGCAGCCAGAAACTGAAGCAGCTTTAAATGGTAACCCACCAGCTTAAAGCTTTAATTTTCAAATCTTAACTGGACCAGCTGAAGTTAGAAGCTGATTGGTTACTATGCACAACTACTATTGATTCTGTCTGCTCCATTTTAATACGTTCATTCCACAGAGTAAAGGGATGTTATAAAATAATTGGCTGCAAGTATAAAATATTCCAGGTTGGTCATATTTTTTATTATTTCATTTAAAACATTCATCAGCCTTCGTATCTTGCTACCTTGCCCTGAAACAAAGCAGGGGTTCCTTGAGACCTCCACATTATATCAAGGGTTCCTCCATAGTGAAACCTTTGAGAAGGGCTGGTCTACAATAAGGTGCAGGGACTAGATGTATTGTCTGAAAGGATGCCTGAATCACAGGACTGGCTAAGCAGAATATTTAGTTCTGTATCTAGTTGTTTCCTGAAGACTAGATTAGATACATTTATAGAGAAAGTAGGAGAACCCTTTAAACGTCTGCCTTTGACCCCCACCTACGTCTTCATTAGTGTTCTCCTGTTGACTTACTTCTTTATTTTACTCCTACACCATCTCAGCCGATGCAGTCGTCAAGTTTGAACAGTCCTGCGTGGAGGAGTTGGGCGGAAGAGAAAAACCAACCTTACGCCGCCGCAAGCGGACGCTGAGCTGGAAAAACCATCACAACGACCCACTGAATGTTGCCCCTCCACCGCTGGAGAGTGAGAGGGCAGCCCGCCACTCTAGAACGTCCGGTAAGAAAAAAAACAGTAAAGGGTTGACGACAGTGGATGTTCTTCTGCTAAATTTGATGTTTATTTTTGGAAATCCTCAGTCCCGGTTGACCTCGTTAGCGTGAGGACCGTTGGGCTGTCTCTAATCCAATTACTGCGTGCTGTAGTTAAGGTTACCGTGCTCTTGCTTTGGTAATTAGAACTTAAAGTTTGTAATAATCTTCCAGATTTATCATTTCTGTTCGCCTGTAATTAAAGGGCAGCACACCTTGGGAACACTGTCCTTATTTCTCTAATGCCAGCTCCATCCACAACTAATATTGCAGATATGGGTAGGGAAAATAACGTTCTTGATTGGTATATGACCAAAGTAGGGATTTTTCCCCACATTTGGCTCTTTTCAAGAAGGCAATCAAAGGTGGGTTCCATAAATGTGGCAATTCCTTTGGAAAGGAGTGAGAGCACCATGATTTTGAAATGGTCATAAAAGCTGGACCAGGCAAGAAATTCTGGAGGTGGCCCACAGAATATCTGAGACCTAGACTGTTAGTATTCAAGTCAGCTTGCCAAAAATGATAACATATTGAAACACTACATGGCCTAAAATATGTCACAGCCCTCCCAATTATTGAGTGCGGGGGGTTCAAAGCCAAACTTAGGTTGAAGGGTTTGGTATAGAGGAACTCAAGTGGCCTGGACAGACCTCTGAACTCCACCCTACTGAACACCTTTGGGATGAATTGGGACATTGATTGTGAGCCAAGTCTTCTCATCCAACATCACTACCTGGCATTACTAGTACTGCAGTACTGGGCAGGCAGACTAACTTTCTGGATTGTTATATTGCTTACTTCCCAAAAAGCCATAACAATGGCAACCCAGGGGCGGACTGACCATTTGGAAACTCGGGCACTGCCCGAGGGTCCGGGGTCACTAGGGGGCCCCATAAGATGCCCCTGGTACCTTTTTCATAGGCTTTTTTGAGTTTGGGCAAGGACACAGGGGCCCCATGATCTCCTATTGCCCGGTGGTCCCATGAGTTGTCAGTCCGCCCCTGGCATCACCATCACAAGTGGATTCATCGTATATGACGAATCCAGTGGCAAAGTCTGAGACCAAAATGGTTTTGTAAAGGTCATAAAAGCTGGACCAGGTGGGGAATTCTGGCCTACAGAATGTCTGAGACATAGATAATCAATATTCATGTCACCTTGCCAAAGATTACAATATGCTGAAATACACTATATGGCCAAATATATGTTGCAACCCTCCAAATTATTGAGTTTAGGTGCCCAAAACCAGCTCCATAATGGCCTAGGTTAATCAGTTTGGTTTGGAGGAACTCAAGTGGATTGGACATAGCTCTGACCTAAACCCTACTGAATACCATTGGGATGAATCTGAAAGTCGATTGTGAGCCAGGTCTTCTCACCCAACCTGACACAAGTAATATTGCAGTTTTGGGCAGGCAGAATAGCTTTCTGTATTGTTATATTTCTTACTGACCAATGTAACAAGTCTTCTGCAGAATATTTTGTCTCTTTCCCAGAAGACCATAACAAAGACATTACTATAACTGGTGTATACTTAAAAAATGTTTCTGCCGTACATTTTGGTGAATCCATTGGAGAAGGTTGACAATACCATTTGGCTTTGCAGTGGTCATCAAAGCTCCGGCAGAGAATTCTGGTGGGGACTTTTGGCTTTCCAAATTATTGAGTTCAGGTGCCCAAAGCCAGCTCCTGAGAGACATGCTATGAGGAGTCTGGTGTGGTGAAACTCAAGTGGCCTGTAAGGAGCCCCAATATCAACCCTACTCAAATCCCTTTGGATGAACTGGAACACCCAAGCCAGGTCTTCTTGTCCAACATCAGTATTTGACATCACAAATGAACACAAATTCATTTGTGAGTTGCCATGCGTTTGGAATGGGATGTCCAAAGGGATGTCCATTAAGATCATATGGGTGTGATGGTCAAGTTTCCAACAACAGTAGGCCATATAGTGTAGCATTATTGGGTATGGCTTCTCGGCCTTTTGGCTAAGATCCAGTGTAGTATCTGTTCTTATCGGTGTCCAGTAGGAGTGCTCTGCCGCCATTCTTGCTTTTTGGCTAGGATGGCTGGCTGCATAGTACCCCTGCTGGTATGATGGGGGCTCTGAAGGCTAGTACCGGCTGGAAGAAAAACTGAGACGCACACAGGCTGTTGGGGCCCAGGAGTAATTTCCCCCGGGAAAATTGGAAGGGCCCAGTTCCTCCTAATTTGAATGGATCTACCTTGTCTGGCCAGAGCCTGGGGAGGCAGAGAGTCTGCGGAGCAGTGCCCCTTGAGTGGTCATCTCAGGGGCGTTCTTAGTAGCACATGGGGGTGGGATCCCAAGTGTGAAAAATGCACATGGTCACTGTTACAAATACTTTTTCTGCACTGCCCCTTTTAGAACTAGGCCTTTTGGCTAAGTCCAGGGCAAATTTTTGCTACGGGCCTCAGGGCCTAGCCCATTCCCAATTGCATGGCCATGGCCACTTATTTATTTAATTATTTTTTTATTCATTTTTCTCCCACTGTTTTGTTACCTTTCACTTTTGTGTGTGTTTTTCTCACTAGGATGGTAGGGTGTGGGTCCTCGGGCCTGCCCTGAAGTTTAGGGGGAGGATAAGTGGCCATCAGGTTTCTTCCTCCCCTGTTCCAGGGGTGGTTTCGTTTCGGGAGAGCGCCCTGACCTAGTACTTGGTGGTCAGCTTTGGTTAGCCACAAAGAAAGGGGTCCGCCAGGCCTTTTGGCTTGGTGGACCATGTGGTAACCTTTATCCCTGTCAGGAGCCTTGCGCCCCGTGGGATCAGGGTAGAGGTGGTCGGCTTTGGCTAGCCACAAGGAAAGGGGTCCACCAGGTCTTTTGGCTAGGTGGATCATGTGGTAATTTTTGTCCCTGTCAGGAGCCTTGCACCCTGTGGGATCAGGGTACAGGTGGTCGGCTTTGGTTAGCCACAAAGAAAGAGGTCCGCCAGGCCTTTTGGCTTGGTGGACCATGTGGTAACCTTTGTTCCTGTCAGGAGCCTTGCGCCCCGTGGGATCAGGGTAGAGGTGGTCGGCTTTGGTTAGCCGCAAAGAAAGGGGTCTGCCAGGCCTTTTTGCTTGGTGGACCATGTGGTAACCTTTGTCCCTGTCTGGAGCCTTGCACCCTGAGGGATCAGGGTAGAGGTGGTCGGCTTTGGCTAGCCACAAGGAAAGGGGTCCACCAGGCCTTTTGGCTTGGTGGACCATGTGGTAACCTTTGTCCCTGTCTGGAGCCTTGCACCCCGTGGGATCAGGGTAGAGGTGGTCGGCTTCGGCTAGCCACAAGGAAAGGGGTCCACCAGGCCTTTTGGCTGGTGGACCATGTGGTAACTTTTGTCCCTGTCAGGAGCCTTGCACCCCGTGGGATCAGGGTAGAGGTGGTCGGCTTCGGCTAGCCACAAGGAAAGGGGTCCGCCAGGCCTTTTGGCTAGGTGGATCATGTGGAAACCTTTGTCCCTGCCAGGAGCCTTGCACCCCGTGGGATCAGGGTAGAGGTGGTCGGCTTCGGCTAGCCACAAGGAACGGGGTTCGCCAGGCCTTTTGGCTAGGTGGATCATGTGGTAACCTTTGTGCCTGTCTGGAGCCTTGCACCCTGTGGGATCAGGGTAGAGGTGGTCAGCTTCGGCTAGCCACAAGGAAGGGGGTCCACCAGGCCTTTTGGCTGGTGGACCATGTGGTAACCTTTGTCCCTGTCTGGAGCCTTGCGCCCCATGGGATCAGGGTAGAGGTGGTCGGCTTCGGCTAGCCACAAGGAAAGAGGTCCACCAGGTCTTTTGGCTAGGTGGATCATGTGGTAACCTTTATCCCTGTCAGGAGCCTTGCGCCCCGTGGGATCAGGATAGAGGTGGTTGGCTTCAGCTAGCCACAAGGAAAGGGGTCCACCAGGTCTTTTGGCTAGATGGATCATGTGGAAACCTTTGTCCCTGTCAGGAGCCTTGCACCCCGGGGGATCAGGGTAGAAGTGGGGGGTGGACTAAAGAACATCCCTAAGTGCACTTTTTTGTGTTTTGCACTTGCATGTTTTTTGTTCACTTACAGGTTTTTGTTTTTTCGCACCTCCACGGACTCAAAAAAGAAAAAATTATTGGGTGATATTTCAGTTGTCATTAGAGTGGTCCACCGTGGTCTTTTGTTCTATTGTTTTGAGTAGTTTAACATCTTTTGTAGTGTTTCAAGAAAGATCTGAAGTCAAAACCCGCTTTTCCAGTTTTGAATGGGAAAAGAAAGAATGGTCAGCTTTTTGCTACCCACAGGGGAAATTTCCTTTTATTCCCTGCATGGTCACAGGAAATGTTGGAAAATCTCCTCTGAAAGCAATACAAATCTGACCTTTTCCACCCTAATTTTTATAGCACCGACCTATTCTGCAGCACTGTACAGGGAACTTAGAACCAGATGCAGCAGTCGCTGTCATGCGAACTGACAAAATCTTATCGAGAATTTTAGTTTTACTATTAACCCCCCTGGCGGTATTCCCGAGTGTAGCTCGGGGTAAAGTTTCAGTACTAAAAGTGGTAACCCCGAGCTACACTTGGGCTTACCATGCAGCGTTGCTCCGGGATCCCTTCTGCACTTACCTTGTCCTGCACTCCCGCGATGTCCCCCCTGCAGTGTCCCCGGCAATGTCCTCCGGCCGATGCCGGCATCCGTCTTCCTGGTTCCGTCCCCTGCGACGTACAGGGGACGGAACGGCTGGAAATTTGAAAATGTCAAAAAGTGACATTCACATACATTTTGTCCCGAGTGCTTTGTCCGGCGCCCTGCCTGCATTTTTACCGCCCTTTCTGCCTGGAAACTGAGAAACGTCCATGGCGTCCAAAAAGCGTCCCTTTAGGTCAGACGCGGTTTTAGAGCGGCTAGAGAACAGTGATAGTAAATCAGAACCACTTGCAGAATTGAGTGATAATGATTCGTGGGGGAAACTCCTCATCAGACACTGAAAACGATTCTGCGACTTTGCTCAGCGATGTGCGAACTTGGCGCTCTATTTCACATTTCAGTGTTTTTGGTTTGATTATATTATTGAATTAAATGTATTATTATTATATTATTATTTTTTATGATTATTTATTATAATATAATTTATGATTTCGTGTTTTATCCTCCCCGGGATGTTTACTAGACTCTTGTTCGGACAGATTTCAGTGAGTTATTCCTAAAAATTACAGGCCTACAATAAAAAAAAAAATACATATTTCCATGCAAAAAAATGTACCGCTTTGAGCACAGAAATATGGACATAATCAGACCGCTAGGGAGGTTAATGTGGATTCGGCATAGCAAAGTCTGACAGTTCCTTACGGCAGAGATCCAGAGCCTGTGATTCTCTTGACATATTCTTTTTCTTTTCCACGCAGGCAGCGTCTCCTCGCAGCTCTCCCACCTGTCGGACCGAGGCTCTGTACATAACATCCCCGGCATGCTATTCGTCATCAGTGTTGTGTGAGTAAGACAGCCACCTACCTGCTACCTACCCCCGGCATATGAATAACCTCCTCTGTGGGGCTGGGTGCGTTCGTAAATTTACTCCTTTCCCAGGTCTCTTTGCTGTGTGAATTCTCCACATTAATCTGAATTTCAAAGAGATATGGACTGGACCAGGAGCAAATCACTAGGCTTGGATGTTTAGTCTGGGGGTGCATAGGGGAAGGTGTACTACTCGGGGTACCCCCTTCCAAGTTGCCCTTTGTCTCTGTCCCCTACCCACCTCCGAGGACCATCCCTTGGTTTCATCACCTACACCCCCTGCCCCCCCGGTACAGCCCTTTTAGAGAATACAAAGCCAAGTATCATTTTGTGGTGCTGCATTATGTAATGGAATTTGTAATTGATAACAAGAAAAGTAATAAAATAGATCCTCTGCTGCCAATAACAGGAGACCCCCCCAGCAACAATAGAACCCCCAGGAACAAAATCCCCCCAGGAACAATAGCTCCACCCCAGCAACAATATATCTCCCAACAGCCAGCAACTATTGACCCATCCCTCAACCAGTAAATACCGTACAGGAACAATAGATCCCCCCAGCAACAATAGATCCTCTTGCAACAACCTCCCAGTAACAACAGATCCACCCCAGCAACTCTATATCTCCAAGCATCCATCAACAATAGACTGCTCCTTCAACAGTAGATCCCTCCCTACAACAACTGACCACCCCAGCAACAATATGTCTCCCAGCAGAGAGCAACTATTGACACATCCCTCAACAGTAGATCCCTCCCAAAAACAATAGATCCCCCCAGCAACAATAGTCCCTCTTGCAACAACCCCCCAGTAACAACAGATCCACCCCGTCAACTCTATATCTCCCAGCATCCATCAACAATAGACTGCTCCCTCAACAGTAGATCCCTCCCTACAACAACTGACCACCCCAGCAACAATATATCTCCCAGCAGCCAGCAACAATTGACCCATCCCTCAACATTATATTGCTCCCAGGAACAATAGATCCCCCAGCAACAATAGACCCTCTCGTAACAACCCCCCCAGTAACAACAGAACCACCCCAGCAACTCTATATCTCCAAGCATCCATCAACAATAGACTGCTCCTTCAACAGTAGATCCCTCCCTACAACAACTGACCACCCCAGCAACAATATGTCTCCCAGCAGAGAGGAACTATTGACACATCCCTCAACAGTAGATCCCTCCCAAAAACAATAGATCCCCCCAGCAACAATAGTCCCTCTTGCAACAACCCCCCAGTAACAACAGATCCACCCCGTCAACTCTATATCTCCCAGCATCCATCAACAATAGACTGCTCCCTCAACAGTAGATCCCTCCCTACAACAACTGACCACCCCAGCAACAATATATCTCCCAGCAGCCAGCAACAATTGACCCATCCCTCAACATTATATCGCTCCCAGGAACAATAGATCCCCCAGCAACAATAGACCCTCTCGTAACAACCCCCCCAGTAACAACAGAACCACCCCAGCAACTCTATATCTCCCAGCATCCATCAATAATAGACTGCTCCCTCAACAGTAGATCCCTCCCTACAACAACTGACCCCCCAGCAACAATATATCTCCCAGCAGCCAGCAACTATTGAGCCATTCCTCAAAAGTAGATCGCTCCCAGCAACAATAGACCCTCTCGCAACACCCCCCCCCCAGTAACAACAGATCCTCCCCAGCAACTCTATATCTCCCAGCATCCATCAATAATAGACTGCTCCCTCAACAGTAGATCCCTCCCTACAACAACTGACCCCCCAGCAACAATATATCTCCCAGCAGCCAGCAACTATTGACCCATTCCTCAAAAGTAGATCGCTCCCAGCAACAATAGACCCTCTCGCAACACCCCCCCCCCCAGTAACAACAGATCCTCCCCAGCAACTCTATATTTCCCAGCATCCATCAACAATAGACTGCTCCCTCAACAGTAGATCCCTCCCTACAACAACTGACCACCCCCAGCAACAATATATCTCCCAGCAGCTAGCAATTATTGACCCATTCCTTAACAGTAGATCCCTCCCAGGAACAATAGATCCCCCAGCAACAATAGAGATCTTGCACATCATGAACCGAGGGGGGGGGGGGAGGGAACAGTTTGCCATCTTTGCCCTGGGTGTTGGATTGCCTTGTCCCGGCACTGTGCTGAATATACAAATTTCAGAATCGGCAGCATTGGAAATGCTTGATCTGATTGGCTGTCTCTCCAACTCTTCCTAAGGTGACCCCCTCGTAGTCATGTGATCCTGCTCTGTGACCCTTAACCTCTGGTTCCCTGTCTCCTTACAGCCTGATTATCCTGTTGGCCTTGAATCTAATGCTCTTCTACCGCCTGTGGTCTCTGGAGCACAGCGCCCGGACATTCCAGACCTGGCAGAGCTACGCCGTGTCCCAAGGGTAACTATATGCATTCAGCCATTCTGCCAAAGCCAATCTTGATTGGTCACACAAAGCCACATCGGCCTCTTCCTCCCCACATGGAAGAAAAATAGATTTGAAATATATTTTAAAAATATTCTTCCCAAATCTATTGACATATATTTGAAATACTACAATTTTGGCCATATTCAATATATTTAAAAAAAAAAAAAAATATATATATATATATATATATATATATATATATATATATATATATATATATATTTTTTTTTAAATATATTGAATATGGCCAAAATTGTGTATGTATGTATGTATGTGTGTATATATATATATACATATACATACATATAGAGATGAGCGAATCGAACTTGGCGAAGTGGAATTCGTTTCGAATATTAGGAAAAATTCGATTCGCATCGAATCCGAATTTTAGCAAACTTCGGGTGCACGAATCGAATTTTCCCCGATCAGCCGGCAAAAGTGTCACTGCAGAGAGCTCCGCTATTTCTGACAGTTCTCTGACAGTTCTGACAGTTCATTTACAGCGGTTGAAACATTGTATCTATTTGTTTCCATTTAGGATACAGATGTTTTTATTCGGAAATAAATAGATACAATGTTTCAACCGCTGTAAATGTGAAGGAACTGTCAGAAATAGCGGAGCTCTCTGCAGATACACTTTTTGCTGTACTGGAATTCTTCTTCTTTTCATTCTTCTTCTTCTTCTTTTCATTCTTCTTCTTCTTCTTTTCATTCTTCTTTTCATTCTTCTTCTTCTTCTTTTCATTCTTCTTCTTCTTCTTTTCATTCTTCTTCTTTTCATTCTTCTTTTCATTTTTCTTCTTCTTCTTTTCATTCTTCTTTTCATTCTTCTTCTTCTTCTTTTCATTCTTCTTCCTCTTCTTTTCATTCTTCTTTTCATTCTTCTTCTTCTTTTCATTCTTCTTCTTCTTCTTTTCATTCTTCTTTTCATTCTTCTTCTTCTTCTTTTCATTCTTCTTTTCATTCTTCTCATTCTTCTTTTAATTCTTCTTTTCATTCTTCTTCTCATTCTTCTTTTCATTCTTCTTCTTTTCATTCTTCTTCTTCTTCTTTTCATTCTTCTTCTTTTCATTCTTCTTCTTCTTCTTTTCATTCTTCTTCTTCTTTTCATTCTTCTTCTTCTTCTTCTTTTCATTCTTCTTTTCATTCTTCTTCTTTTCATCCTTCTTCTTCTTCTTTTCATTCTTCTTTTCATTCTTCTTCTTCTTCTTTTCATTCTTCTTCTTTTCATTCTTCTTCTTCTTCTTTTCATTCTTCTTTTCATTCTTCTTCTCATTCTTCTTTTCATTCTTCTTTTCATTCTTCTTTTCATTCTGCTTCTTCTTCTTTTCATTCTTCTTCTTCTTTTCATTCTTCTTTTCATTCTTCTTCTTCTTCTTTTCATTCTTCTCCTTCTTCTTTTCATTCTTCTTTTCATTCTGCTTCTTCTTCTTTTCATTCTTCTTCTTCTTCTTTTCATTCTTCTTTTCATTCTTCTCATTCTTCTTTTCATTCTTCTTTTCATTCTTCTTCTCATTCTTCTTTTCATTCTTCTTCTTCTTCTTTTCATTCTTCTTCTTCTTCTTCTTTTCATTCTTCTTCTTCTTTTCATTCTTCTTCTTCCTCTTTTCATTCTTCTTTTCATTCTTCTTCATTCTTCTTTTCATTCTTCTTCTTCTTCTTTTCATTCTTCTTCTTCTTCTTTTCATTCTTCTTCTTCTTCTTTTCATTCTTCTTCTTCTTTTCGTTCTTCTTTTCATTCTTCTTTTCATTCTTCTTCTTCTTCTTTTCATTCTTCTTCTTTTCATTCTTCTTTTCATTCTTCTTCTTCTTCTTCTTTTCATTCTTCTTTTCATTCTTCTTCTTCTTCTTTTCATTCTTCTTCTTTTCATTCTTCTTTTCATTCTTCTTCTTCTTCTTCTTTTCATTCTTCTTCTCATTCTTCTTTTCATTCTTCTTCTTCTTTTCATTCTTCTTCTTCTTTTCATTCTTCTTTTCATTCTTCTTTTCATTCTTCTTTTCATTCTTCTTCTCATTCTTCTTTTCATACTTCTTTTCATTCTTCTCATTCTTCTTTTCATTCTTCTTCTCATTCTTCTTTTCATTCTTCTTCTTCTTCTTTTCATTCTTCTTCTTCTTCTTTTCATTCTTCTTTTCATTCTTCTTCTTCTTCTTCGTCGTGCCCCGTGACTGCCCAAATGAGTGAAGTGTGCGGTGATTCTAAGATCGACGGCACTCATCTGCATGTCATACTGACTGACAGTATTATTTCTCTTCCCCAGCAGACTCCAAGGGCATTTAAATTAAAGGTACAGTGTTCTGCACTAATATAAAGGCTCTCTGAAGCCAAGAAACCCTTTTAATAAGTTAAATTCGCGGCGAATAAATTCGCATCGAATCGAATTTCTCCCGCAAATTCGGCGAATCAGCCGAATCGAATTTTTGAATAATTCGCTCATCTCTACATACATACATACATACATACACAATTTTGGTCATATTCAATATATTTAAAAAAAAAAATATATATATATATATATATATGTGTGTGTATATATATATATATATATATATATATATATATATATATATATATATGTATATAATATATATATGTATATAATCCATTTTTTATATATTCCAAAATATATGAAAAATATTTTTTTCAATGTTTTTTTGAAATACATTCTTTATTTTTTTTTTACATATAAAAAAGTCATTTTAACAAATATTTTTACATATATTTGTAAATGCATTCCAAAAATGTAGATTAAAAGTATTTTTAAAGACATACAGTATATTTAAAAATGTATTTGTAAAAATATTTTTCATATATTTTCTAATAAAAATGCATTTCCACATACAGCATATATATATATATATATATATATATATATATATATATATATATATGTATATATATATATAATTTTTTTTTTTTTAAATATATTGAATACAGCCAAAATTGCAAAATTCTCCAGAAAATTGTATAGTGTATGGCCAGCCTAAAGGTGGCCATACATTATTCAATTTTCCTGAGATTTTTCCGTTAGATTTACCAAAAACCATATAATAGGAGGTCAAACCTAAACAACGCTTTCAAATGTATCCCATTAGGCGGGCCCTCACACTACATAGTTGAAGGTAAATCTAAAGGAAATTGGACAGAAAATTGTATAATGTATGGCCAGTTTAAGGGAGATATACCAAAACTGGTGCACACAGAATCTGGTGCCGCTGTGCATAGTAACCAATCAGCTGCTAGCTTCAGATTGTTCAATCAAGCTTTGACAATAAAACCTGGAAGCTGATTGGTTTCTATGCAGAGCTGCATCAGACTCTGTGTGCTCCAGCTTTAGTAAGGCTCCCCATACACTATGCAACTTTCTGCCAGATTTCCTTTAGATTTACCTTCAACTATGTAGTGCAAGAGCCTTCCTGATTGGATACAATTGAAAGTGTTGTTTAACTTTGACCTCCTATTATGTGGTTTTTGGTAAATCTAAAGCAATTTTCTCAAGAAAATTGTATAATGTATGGCCAGCCTAAGTCTCCCCCCCCCCCCATCTGTCTCTATTCCTAGGAGGTTCCCGCAGACGTCGGCGGATTGGGCGGAGATACTTGAGCTACAGAAGCGTTTCCACAATGCCGAGGTTCAGAAATGGAAGCAGACACTCCAGGCCTCCGTACAGCTACTGGATGAGGTGAGGGCAACTGTGCGTCTTCAGGCTCTGCAGTGCCAACAAGTCACAAAGCGAGAGGCTGCAGCAGGGGCTGACCTGTGTCAGACATTTGTGAACACCGCCAAGAACTGATTTTGTCATCTCGGCATCTCAGTCCAGGAAGTAGTTGGTGACCCTGGACAATGCTTGAATGAAGAGGGTGCTGTCCTTCTGGAGAGAAAAAGCACATGAAAGCATTTCATAGAATATATTTTATATATATTATAATAGAATATTAAACAATGGTCTTGTTTTATTTCTATATATATATACAGTGAAGGAAATGTTTATTTGCTCCCCTGCTGATGTTGAATGTTTGCCCCTCACACAGAAATGATCGGTCTAACAATGGAATGTTCAGTGTATTGTAACACTGAGAGACAGAATACAACAACAAATTCAGCAGAAATGCGTCTATCAAATGATGACTGATCTGCATGTTCATGAGGGAAATAAGGATTTGATCCCCTTCACAAAACATGACTTAGTACTTGGTGGCAAATCCCTTGTTGGCAATCACGTTTCCTGGAGTTGGCCCCCAGGTTCGCACACATCTCAGGAGGGATTTTGGCCCACTCCTCTCGGCAGATCCTCTCCAAGTCATTAAGGTTTGGTGGCTGACATTTGGCAACTCGAACTTTCAGCTCCCTCCACAGATTTTCAATTGGATGAAGGTCTGGAGACTGGCTAGGCCACTCCAGGACCTTAATGTGCTTCTTCTTGAGCCGCTCCTTTGTTGCCTTGGCTGTGTGTTTTGGGTCATTGTCATGCTGGAACACCCATCCACCACCCATTTTCAATGCCCTGGCTGAGGGAAGAAGGTTCTCACCCAAGATTTGAGGGTACATTGCCCCGTCCATCGTCCCTTTGATGCGGTGCAGTTGTCCTGTCCCCTTAGCAGAAAAACACCCCCAAAGCAGAATGTTTCCACCACCATGTTTCACAGTTGGGATGGTGTTCTTGAGGTCATAGGCAGCATTCCTTCTCCTCCAAACACGGCGAGTTGAGTTGATGCCAAAGAGCTCGATTTTGGTCTCATCTGACCACAACACTTCCCACCAGTCCTCCTCTGCATCATTCAGATGTTCAGTGGCAGACTTCAGACGGTCCTGGACATGTGCTTTCTTGAGCAGAGGGACCTTGCGGGCACTGCAGGATTTCAGTCCTTGTC
Source organism: Staurois parvus (assembly GCF_062004578.1). Lineage (NCBI taxonomy): Eukaryota > Metazoa > Chordata > Amphibia > Anura > Ranidae > Staurois > Staurois parvus. The sequence continues at coordinate 231,572 of NW_028318522.1, forward strand.
GGCGTAGTGTGTTACCAATTGTTTTCTTGGTGACTGCGGTCCCAGCTGCCTGGAGATCATTGACAAGATCCTCACGTGTAGTTCTGGGATGATTCCTCACTGTTCTCATGATCATTGACACTCCACGAGGGGAGATCTTGCATGGTGCACCAGACCTAGGGAGACTGACACTTGTTTTGTGTTTCTTCCATTTGTGAATGATTGCACCAACTGTTGTCACCTTCTCACCAAGCTGCTTGGCCATAGTTTGGTAGCCCAGTCCAGCCTTGTGTAGGTCTACCATCTTGTCCCTGACATCCTTGGACAGCTCTTTGGTCTTTGCCATGGTGGAGAGTTTGGAATCTGATGGTTTGATGGCTCCTGTGGACAGGTGTCTTTTATACAGGTAACAAAATGAGATTAGCAGCACTCCCTTTAAGAGACTGCTTCTAATCTCAGCTTGTTACCTGTATGAGAGACACCTGGGAGCCAGAAATCCTGCTGAATGATAGGGGATCAAATCCTTCTTTCCCTCATGAACATGCAGATCAGTCATCATTTGTTAGACGCATTTCTGCTGAATTTGTTGTTGTATTCTGTCTCTCAGTGTTACAATACACCGAACATTCCATTTTTAGACCGATCGTTTCTTTGTGAGGGGCGAACATTCACCATCAGCAGGGGAGCAAATACGCATTTCCATCACTGTATATATATGTATTTATTTATATATTATAATATCATTTATATATACTGCATATCTGATGTTGGGTCCACTTTACCGAACCCCCGAACATCTTTCCTTTTTTTTTTTCTCCAGATGCGACTGTCCTTGCAAAGGCTGCAGCAGGGCGTCTTAGTGAATGATCCTGCCACAGACGGCCGCAACGAAGACGCTCTGTCTTGACCTCAACCTCCTGCTAGCATTTCTCATGGGGCATTTGCGCGTTGTGATAGGTGGCGTCGCACTTTTTCGATGACGGTCGCGGATCCCATACCGATTATGACCAGGAATAACTAACACCTCGTAGGGAGTAGAGTGCTGGAAACAGAATCCCTTCAGGAACACAAGTCATCGCGTCCGGAATCTGCTCAGCTACGGCGACACGGAATGAGCCGCAACGTAGGAGCGTGAAACAGCGCTGAGAGCGCTTCGCTTTTTTTTTTTTTTTTCTCGGCTATTTAAAGGACGTTAAGGGAACTTTTGTCCGAACTTTTCACTTTTTTTTTTTTTTTTTCGTTGTTGTTCTGGTTTCGTAGAAGGCGGATGGGAGAATCCTTTCAAATAATCGTCCGCTACGATGCAAAGCGCCAACGTGTGTGGCGTTGTCACCTTCTCGGTGACTTCGGCTGTGAAGGCTATGAAGACTCAGAAAACTATGGGCAGGTTTCCCATAATGCATCTCTTTCAGAAACGGAAAATGAGGTGGAGTTTTGGGTTTTCCCTCCAGGGATCCTTTGGACATACATTTCAATGAACTTTGAAAGCGCGATTATTTAACATGACGACTTTTGGCGCCAAGTTTTTACTTTTTTTTTTTTTTTTAATGATCACTGAAGATCGAAGAAAAAAAAGAATACAATGGAGGATCATCACGGTCTGGCTTAGGGGTAGCCTGATTTTTAACCAGCACTGTGATTCCGCCCGGTCATTATCGAACACATTCCTGCTAGCGCAGCGAGCGTGACCCGCCCCCCTTTTTTTTCCCGCTGCTGCAACAGACCGTTGAATGTCGCCGAGGTGGTATTGGCGGGAGTCACCGCAGTCTCAGTCTCATAGACGGCACACAGACTTTTTACTTGTAGTATTTTATCTATTTATTTATTTTATTTTGCCCAGATGATTTAGTCTGTAGTTGGTGCATTTTTTTTTTTTCTCTTAAAGGGCACGTCGGCCCAAAATCAATACTTTGATCATGGGTGGAAACTGGTGGGCCTTGGCACACTGGCGGCCCTTGTTGCCTATCTCCTTCTCCATTTGGTGGAAGTGAGATGCCAATGTGCAGATGGGGCTAGCTGGGATCCATCTTTGGAGATCACATACAGAGATAAAGGTTGAAGGAGCTTATGGGTGAGGCAAGGTGCTAACATCTCCTCAAAACTGAGTTCAAGGTGGACTAAGATTCTAAAGGGGACCTGTGCTTTGTCCAAGCAAGGTAAAGCAATAGGTTTTATTTTTTATGTTGACCCCCAAAGCTGCTTGTAGTTATTTTCTCTCCACTCCCTTGGCGCTCCTTCTGGGGTGGTAAGGTGACCTAGCTGGTTCCTCTGGGGATGGGCAATCATGTGACTTACTCTCCTTCCTCCCATGCCAGAAAAGCTGCTTGGTGATTGGGTGACTGGTCAGAAAAAGCTCAGCTCTATGTAAGTTTCAACAGTATATAAAGGTTATTCCCGCCCTCCGTGCTCCTCCTGGGCGGTACAGTCACTTAGCTGGTTCCTCTGGTGATGGGCAATCATGTGACTTACTCTCCTTTCTCCCATGCCAGAAAAGCTGCTTGGTGATTGGGTGACTGGTCAGAAAAAGCTCAGCTCTATGTAAGCTTCAACAGTATATAAAGGTTATTCCCGCCCTCCGTGCTCCTCCTGGGCGGTACAGTCACTTAGCTGGTTCCTCTGGTGATGGGCAATCATGTGACTTACTCTCCTTCCTCCCATGCCAGAAAATCTGCTTGGTGATTGGGTGACTGGTCAGAAAAAGCTCAGCTCTATGTAAGCTTCAACAGTATATAAAGGATATTCCCTCCCTCCGTGCTCCTCCTGGGCCGTACAGTCACTTAGCTGGTTCCTCTGGGGATGGGCAATCATGTGACTCACTCTCCTTCCTCCCATGACAGCAAAACTGCTTGGTAATTGATCAAAGAAAGCTCAGTTCTACGTAAGGTCCAACAGTATATATAGGATCTTCCCTTCTCTCCCTTGGTGCTCCCCCCACGGTAAAGTTACATAACTGGTTCCTCTGGGGATGGCCAATCATGTGACCCACTCTTCTTTCTCCTATGGCAGCAAAGCTGCTTGCTGATTGGTCCTATGTAAGCTTCAACAGTATATAAAGGATAAAAGCGCTCAGGTGTGCACCAAGTCCAGGCAATAGGGGATCATGGGGCCCCTGTGTCCTCACCCAAACTCAAACCACACCCAATAAAGCATATGAAAAAGGTACCAGGGGCATCTCATGGGGCCCCCTACTGACCCCGGGCCCTCGGGCAGTGCCCAAGTTCCCAAATGGTCAGTCCGCCCCTGAGCATATAATAAGGTTTAGAATATTTGCAAGCTGTCAGGTCAGGCTGGATATTTGCAAATATTTGAATACTCTGAAAAATGGCCAACACTCAAGCCTCGTTGAAGCAGGAGCTGTGAGCCCTGAAGTTGAGTTGTCATCAAGATGAGTTGTCAAAGATAAATCAACTTTTCCTGGACTCCGTATTAACCTGTTGCCCTCTCATCCTTTTCAGTACTGTTTTGACCACTTCAAGGACCCCAAGGTCCTTCAAGGTTGACCAAGAGCTGAACCTTGAGCTTGTTCTTCGCCTACTATTCTGTCCAGTGCTCCACCAACACACTTTTGAAACCCATGTCAAGACTTTGATCGTGTACACCAGGGGTGGGCAACTGTGGCCCTCCAGCTGTTGGTGAACTACAAGTCCCATCATGCCTCTGCCTTTGGGAGTCATGCTTGTAACTGTCAGTTTTGCAATGCCACATGGGACTTGTAGTTCTACAACAGCTGGATGGCCACAGTTGCCCACCCCTGGTGTACAGGGATGTTTCCTCACAGCTCCAAGAGTGCGGATTGGCAGGGGAGTAAAAGAGAAGTAACTGTAAGCAGCTGCAGGGGGGCGACGTGATGGCCCCCTGCATGGGCAGAGCACAAGTCCACTTTAATTGTAAGCTCTTCTGTATCTTGCAAATGACGCACACTAGACCCCTCACCCGCACATAGCCATTGGCTAAATGGTTTTTAATGGGAATACATCCCATCAGTTAATATATAGACTAGCCTTGTGGGGGAGGCATGGGATACAACATGCCTCGCCGTCATTGGCTGCTGATAAATTGATAAGCTGATTGTTAGTACATCACTGTTCATAGGAGATATGGGCCCTTCATACTGAAACTCCAGTTTTGTCGGAAAAAAAAATCTCATTTCAAGTGTGTGTATGTTCAACATTTTAGCAAACGTTGTTGTGGATTCTTAGCTGCTTCTGATTTGTAGATATTTAAGCTAGACTTTTCAAAATGCACGTGCTGAAATCTTTCTAAAGGAGTGCCCAGTGAGGGGTTCAAGTCTTTAGCCACACGATCAGCCCTAGTGTTGCCTTTGGATTTTTTTGTTTCCTTAGATGCCAACTTGATAGAAGAGACTGTTTGTCATGTGACTTCGGGCTCTGTGCAGACTACTGGAAGCCTGGGAGAGGGAGTATGATTCTGGGAAACTTGTATAGAAAATGAATATTTTTGCTGTGAGAGACATTTAGTATTTTTTGGCAATTGGGAGGATCATCGCTCCAAGAGTATAGAAATATTTATTCTTTAAAAAAAGTGGGAGGGGCATATAATGCTACGTGCGCAGTACAGTGGCAATCGGAATCCATCTTGACTTCCTAAAATTGAAGACTTCTTGTATGTATGTGTATATATATATATTTATATATATATATGTATGTGTGTGCGTGTATCTATGTGTGTGTGTATATATATATATATATATATATATATATATAAAAGAAAAATGGATTGCTGCACATAAAATAACTTTTATTGTTAAAAATCACTATACAAAAGACTACTCAAGGGTGGACAAAATGGGTCAATTTTGTATGGTGATTTTTCAACAATAATAGTTATTTTATGTGCAGCAATCCATGTTTCTTTTTTCTATATATATGGTCTTTGGGAGGGCCTGATTGCTATGCACTGTGATTGATCATCATTGTGCACTCCATCTATACTATTGCTATATATATATATATATATATATATATATATATATATACACACAAATGTATTTAAAAAAATATATATATATATTTATATATATATATATGCACTGTATGTACATTTATTTATGAAGAAAAAAAAATATATGCACTGTATGTACAATGTATTATGTTTTCACATATACAGCATATATAAAAAACAATATATATATATATATATATATATATATATATGTGTGCACTGTATGTACAGTTTATTATACTGTATGTGTGTGTGTGTATATATATATATATATACACACACAGTATAGTGAAATGTACATACAGTGCATATATTGTTTTTATATATGCTGTATATGTACAACATAATACATAGTACATGCAGTGCATATATATATATATATATATATATATATAACTGTATAAAATATATTCTTTAAAATTTTTAATAAATGTACATACATCGCATATATATAATATTTTTCTTTTAATTTAAATAAATGTACATACATCGCGCATATATATATAATTTTTTTTTCCACAAAACTGGAGTTCCAACTATAAGGTTAGGGAGTCCCTTTAGAACCAATTTTATTATTGATTATTTCCTTTTGTGTATTATAATAGACCAGTTGCCTGTTAATTTAATTTATTTCTCCATAACACAGTTCAACTTTGTGGTAACTTATTTTTAGTTTATCAAAAGGCCTGCAAAGTATTTAATTCTTAAAGGGGTTGTCTAGGTATTAACATTTTTCGTGTCACTCCCATCCAGCACCATTTAGAAAACAGGGTTGCCTTGCAGCCAATCAGAAGCCTAGTCTCGATTGCACATGTGGCCATCCAGGCCTTAAGGGTTTTGTGCTCCACCACTGGGGCGTGCAGGGTTGCATGGCGCTCCTCCAACTTGGGCAGTGCCTCCTGCATCCTGACCTAACCAAGTCTCAGTCCCCCTGTCCTGGGTCCCTACCAATACCTCTGGCCTGGCAGGACCAGCTAGGGGCATTCTAATTTGGGGAGGGGGTGGTGATGGTCCTGGATCACATTTTTTTTTCTAACAACCCCTTTAACTGCATCACTGCCACCAGTCCCTGCTGCAAGGCTTCAGCATATATGTCGTGGGCCCCAGGGCACGATATCACTGCCAGTGATCCTCTCCTAAACGATTGTTTATGTATTTATTGTATTAGACCGAAGGCATTGTAACGATGGGCTGGACCCATTACTATTGGCGCTCAGAAAATACCTCACCAGACTCCATTGCTGTAAAGAGCAGGGAATGAAACCCTTAGGCCCGTGTACCCAAAAAGGGCCCGCTCAGTAGTGGCCACGGGGGTCCTTTTTTATGGTGATCTACATTTAGGAGACCCTAAGGTCTCTATCTGATCACATTACCTAAGAATGTATGAACTACTTAAGTTCCTGTGCTGTCAACTTGCCGGCACAACTCTTGCGTGGCTTATCATGCTTTCCTCCTAATCCCCGCCCCTGAATATTGGTCACGCCCCTGAATATAAGCCTTACCCCTGAGGGCCTTGCAGGTCGTTTAAATGGGAAAATTATTTAATTTCGAGTGAAGAGATGAGAATCATGCCTTTCTAATCTCGCTAAGAAGACTTTGTCATAACTGTATTGATGCTGGACAGCGAAGAAGCCCGCTTTGGCTCATCTAGAGGGGAATCCATATTATCTGAGTGTTAAGGACGAGTCTGGCAAAGACGGCCTTTGTGTTCTTTCCAGCATTGTATTTTGTTGGTGTCAGTAAGGAGAGCGTAACAGCCGGTTATTGCTGCACCCCCCCACCTCGGCTCCTCCACACACACTGTATTAAGTTATTTTGCACAATTTAATGTACTGTCACTTTATAAAAGTGTTACTCCAGAAATTTTTAGGATTTTAATTTAAGAGCCTGTACATGGAGGGGTTGAGAAGGGATTGTTCTAGTATGTATAATTTTGGGATATGTACTGCACTGCCCAGAGAACAGCGGCGCTCAAGGAGCAAAGTATCGGTGTCACCCGTACCAACCAATCAGATGTTAGCTTTGGTTTTTCATGCTTTAATGGCCCATGTAGTGGGAAATCAGGCTTCCGTTCTACAAAATATACATGTGTGTGTTTCTTCGCTGTCATTTACCGGTTTAAGAACTTGGAGGATCTATAAAGGAAGAAGTGGAAGGGCCCTGTGGTCTACAATCAACCTCTTTGTCCCTTTCTACCTCCTCCAGGCTGATTATACGAACAGAGTTCAGGCAGATGAGACAGGTAGTGAAAGAGCAACTCCACCAATTAATCACTTATATACCCCCCACCCCCCCAAAAAAGCGCCCAGCCATGGACATAGCATCCTTGGTGTGCCAAATACATGGGGAAGGCAACAACAGTTCTCAGCCTGTAGACTCCTAGCCACTGCTCTGCCTCCTGCTATTGATCCTCCTCCTTCAAATGCTCCGCCTCCTGCTATTGATCATCCTCCCTCCATTGCTCCGCCTCCTGCTATTGCTCTTCCTCCCTCCACTGCTCCGCCTCCTGCTGTTGATCTTCCTCCCTCCACTGCTCTGCCTCCTGGTATTGACCTTCCTCCCTCCACTGCTCCGCCTCCTGCTATTGATCATCCTTCCTCCACTGCTCTGCCTCCTGCTATTGCTCTCCCTCCACTGCTTCGCCTCCTGCTATTGATCATCCTTCCTCCACTGCTCCGCCTCATGCTATTGATCATCCTTCCTCCACTGCTCCGCCTCATGCTATTGCTCTCCCTCCACTGCTCCGTCTCCTACTATAGATCTTCCTCTTTCCACTGCTCTGCCTCCTGTTATTTATCCTCCTCCCTCCACTGCTCTGCCTCCTGTTATTTATCCTCCTCCCTCCACTGTTCCGCCTCCTGTTATTGATCATCCTCCCTCCACTGCTCCGCCTCCTACTATAGATCTTCCTCTTTCCACTGCTCTGCCTCCTGTTATTGATCCTCCTCCCTCCACTGCTCCACCTCCTGTTATTGATCCTCCTCCCTCCACTGCTTCGCCTCCTACTATTGATCTTCCTCCTTCTACTGCTCCGCCTCCTACTATTGATCTTCCTCCCTCCACTGCTCCTCCTCCTGCTATTGATCCTCCTCCCTTTACTGCTCCTCCTCCTGCTATTGATCTTCCTCCTTCAACTGCTCTGCCTCCTCCTACCACTCTGCCTCCTGCTGTTTATCCACCTCCTCCCAATGCTGCACCTCCTGCTATTGCTCCTCATTCTTCCACTGCACTACCTCCTGATATTGATCCTCCTCCTGCCACTACTCTGCCTCCTGCTGTTGCTCCGCCTCCTCCCACTGCTGTCCCTCCTGCTTTTAGCCCTCCTCCCACTGATTTGCCTTCTGCTAGTTAAAGGGCAACTCCACCAATGAATCACTTATATACCCCCCCACACACACACACACACACACACACACCCAAAAAAGCGTACAGCCATGCACATAGAATCTTTGGTGTGCCAACTACATGGGGAAGTTCTCATCCTGCAGACTCCTAGCCGCTTCTCTGCCTCCTGCTAGTGATCTTCCTCCTCCCACTGCTCCGCCTCCTGCTACTGATTTTCCTCCTCCCACTGCTCCGCCTCCTGCTACTGATTTTCCTCCTCCCACTGCTCCACCTCCTGCCATTGATTTTCCTCCTCCCATTGCTCCGTCTTCTTCTGTTGATCTTCCTTTTCCCACTGCTCTGCCTCCTGCTGTTGCTCTTCCTCTTCCCACTGCTCTTCCTTCTGCTGCTGTTGTTCTTCCTACTCCTACTGCTCTTCCCCCTGCTATTGCTCCTCCTCCTCCCCTTGCTTTGGCTCCTCCCACTGCTCTGCCACCTGCTGTTGCTCCTCCTCCCACTGCTGTACCTCTTGCTATTGCTTCTCCTTTTTCCACTTCTCTGCCTCCTCCCACTACTCTACCTCCTACTACTACTTCTCCTCTCACTGCTCCACCTCCTTCTGCTGATCATCCTCCTACTATTGCTCCTCCTTCTCCCCTTGCTTTGGCTCCTCCCGCTGCTCTGCCACCTGCTGTTGCTCCTCCTCCCACTGCTGTATCTCTTGCTATTACTTCTCCTTTTTCCACTTCTCTGCCTCCTCCCACTACTCTACCTCCTACTACTACTCCTCTCACTGCTCCACCTCCTTCTGCTGATCGTCCTCCTACTATTGCTTCTCCTCCTTCCACTGTTTTGCCTCCTCCCTGCTCCTTGGACTAATAGTGACCATCACCACTCTGCTGAGCCCTACCAATAAGTCCTCTGCCTTCTGTAAACTTCTCTAGGTGTCCCTGCCACACCCACCCACCAACTGTTCAGAGCAGATACTCCCACTGCAAGCCTGATTTCAAGGTTAACTTGGCATGTGGCCAAGCTATAAAGGCCAATATGGCTTTTAAAGGAATGCACATGGGAATAATTGGCAGCAAGAGCTGAAATATGATTGGTTGTGATGGGTCACACGCCCAATTTTCTTCTGGGATTTGCTAAATGAAATCTGATTTGTTACTTGTTTGGCTTGGCTTGTTAATTGTGAATGGTGTTCTGAGTTTCGGGACTCTTTCCCAGATGGAAGGGAGAAATGCTGCTCACGTTTTTCACTTTTGCGTATTGAGGTTAAACTACGGAAATTGTTTTCAGTTGCACTGCCACCATTGGCCGTGGCTTGCTGTAGCAAAAACGGTCATTTATAAAACCGGCGATGGATACTACTGGAGCAAGGTCTGCATTTTTGGACACAGCTCTGATTTTTACTGATCCAATTTGCTTCCTACTAGTTTGAAGAAAAATTATGAAATGACCAGGTTCCCCATTTTGGTCCCCTAAAGCATAAATCCAGCTATTTTTTTCCAGGTTTGTATGGAGGGGAAGGGTTTAGAACCTCTCAGATTTTTGTTATCAACATTATAGTCCTAGATCCTGGGGCATTGTCTGCATTTTGTCTGCCCACTTCCCAGGTGGGTGCACCCAAATCACGCCAATACATGGGTTGGTCCTGCCCATACCCAACCACTGGATATGTGGACACAGCCCACTTGACATAGTAACTCAAATAAGGTTGATACTGTGAACCCGGGACATGGCCTAAGACACAACATTGAGAGGACAAAGAGCCAAAATGTGGGGCCAACCCCGGAAAATCCAGGACAGTTGGCAGCTATGCTATTGGTGTCCTCATTTGGGGAGATATACCCTCACTCTCTGTCCCAAAGACAAGGTGTCACAAAGACAGAAAGTGATGTAGTATCTCTCTGGTGAGCATATTTATATACCAGAGTTGGGAGGGTTGGCGCATCTGCCTTCCTGTCCTGGTGACACCACACCCTCACATTTAATTCCCTGGTGTCACCTGCACAAGTTCTTCCCAATAAGGACACAGATGGCAAGAAACACTTATGATCTTCTGACTCCTGACCACTTTGAGTCAACGACACAGGTTAAAAAGTCAGGGTGAGGTCCAGTTTGTTGACTGTTTCCTGGAAGCCATTGGATGAGCATGTCATCTGGTTAACTAGTATTTTCAGGAGAGGTCAGTGTTGGTGGCCTTCATATCTTCACAGTAGAAGATGTTCCTCCAGACCCTAATGCTTAAATAGGGTTTAATGTTTACAGATTCCATAATGGGTGATTTGTTGGATATAATTGGTGAATCAGTGCAACAGAAAATACAAATTTGTGTAGTTTATCCAAAAGATCAGTTGGTGCAGAGACAAGGGTATAACGTGCTGTGAGGACCACTCAAGGTCCTGGGATGCAAGACAAGTCCTCCACACAAGGCGGGGGTCACCATATGGATGGAAGTGGAATTGAAAGGGTTCACCACTTAGCTCCAGGCTCCGCTGATCTTGTTTGTCAAAAAGGCTATCTTTTACCATTTCATGATGGGTTGACTCTACTAACGAAGAGGTCTACAGGTTATTTGACTTGTACCCAGATACAACTCATGAATCTTGAATGCCTAAAATCCTAAACTCTACAAATTTACATATAGATCTTATATCAAAAAAAGGTGTTGAATTAGAGAGGATCCTGATTTGAATCATCCCAAGTGTCCTGCTTGAGACAGCAAATCATAACTTGCTCCTCAGGGGCGGGGACTGATGGTTTCTATGTAGGCTTCACAGAATATGTCAGAACTATCATCCTAATGTCCTTGCGTGACCATCCTCAAAGCTCTACTCAATGTCTTTCTCTGCACCACCTGATGAAATACCTCATTCTTTATGAGGTGGAAAATTCTGAAGGATGATACTATTAACTAGAATTATTTTTTTTTCGTTGTTGTTGTTATTCTTCCTCTTTCCTTGTAAAGGGCACCTGTCGTGAAACTTCAGCCATTTTTGTATATTGACTGGGAGTTTGCATCATCGCTATGGTGGCAATTGCTCCAGACCGGCTAATTGGATGAATTCTGGGTCGGCTTACGAGATAGCTACCTCCACTGAATATACTGGACAGGTTCTCTTTAAGAAGCACTTTGTGATAATATATTTTCCATTGACAATACAATCCAGCCTATTTTCTAGCCATTGGCAGTGCAGGTTTTAGATAGACTTGAAGACACTGTATGTGTGAACGTGTGTCCATCGCTAATATTTATTAAAAATCTCCTGAAATGATCGCTGTTGTTGTGTTTTTTATTTATTTTTTTGCAAGTTATTAACACCTAACCGTCCTAATCCTAGTTGGGAGCTTCCAGGTACGGAGTCAAACATTTCCACATGTGAACCTGAATGGCCAACAAAATGTACATAACTGGCCAGTGTAAAATAAATACGTAATAGCGGCAAGTGATTTGCATTTGTGTTGGAAATTCAGCTTTATATGTCTGATTGATTACATTCCTGGATGCTCTGACCTATAAGAATATAGTAACATAGTTAGTTTGGCTGAAAAAAGACAAAAGTCCATCCAGTTCAACCATTAAAAAAAAAAGTTATAATCCGACACCCACAGTTGATCCAGAGAAGGGAAAAAAAACACCAAAGCACAATCCAATTTGCTCCTGCTGGTGAAAAAAATTCCTTCCTGATCCCCCGAGAGGCAATCGGATATTCCCTGGATCAACTTTCCCTATAAATGTTATATCCAGTTATATTCTGTGTATCCAAGAAAGAATCCAGGACTTTCCTACAGCAATCCACTGAGCTGGCCACAACCAACTCTGGAGGGAGTCTATTCCACATTCTCACAGCTCTCACTGTGAAGAAACCTTTCCATGTTTAGAGATTAAATCTCTTTTTCTCCAGATGTAAAGAGCGCCCCCTTGTCCTCTGTGGTGACCTCAGGGGGAGTAACTACACCGAGTTCACTATATGAACCACTGATGTATTATACATGGAGATCATATCCCCCCCTTATGTATTATACATGGAGATCATATCTCCCTTATGTATTATACATGGAGATCATATCCCCCCTTATGTATTATACATAGAGATCATATCCCCCCTTATGTATTATACATGGAGATCATATCCCCCCTTATGTATTATACATGGAGATCATATCCCCCCTTATGTATTATACATGGTGATCATATCCCCCCTTATGTATTATACATGGTGATCATATCCCCCCTTATGTATTATACATGGAGATCATATCCCCCCTTATGTATTATACATGGTGATCATATCCCCCCTTATGTATTATACATGGTGATCATATCCCCCCTTATGTATTATACATGGAGATCATATCCCCCCTTATGTATTATACATGGAGATCATATCCCCCCTTATGTATTATACATGGTGATCATATCCCCCCTTATGTATTATACATGGTGATCATATCCCCCCTTATGTATTATACATGGAGATCATATCCCCCCTTATGTATTATACATGGTGATCATATCCCCCCTTATGTATTATACATGGTGATCATATCCCCCCTTATGTATTATACATGGAGATCATATCCCCCCTTATGTATTATACATGGAGATTATATCCTTCCTTATGTATTATACATGGAGATCATATCCCCCCTTATGTAATATACATGGAGATCATATCCCCCCCTTATGTATTATACATGGAGATTATATCCTTCCTTATGTATTATACATGGAGATCATATCCCCCCTTATGTATTATACATGGAGATCATATCCCCCCTTATGTATTATACATGGAGATCATATCCCCCCCTTATGTATTATACATGGAGATCATATCCCCCTTATGTATTATACATGGAGATCATATCCCCCTTATGTATTATACATGGAGATCATATCCCCCCTATGTATTATACATGGAGATCATATCCCCCCTTATGTATTATACATGGAGATCATATCCCCCCTTATGTATTATACATGGAGATCATATCCCACCTTATGTATTATACATGGAGATCATATCCCCCCCTTATGTATTATACATGGAGATCATATCCCCCTTATGTATTATACATGGAGATCATATCCCCCTTATGTATTATACATGGTGATCATATCCCCCCCTTATGTATTATACATGGAGATCATATCCCCCCCTTATGTATTATACATGGAGATCATATCCCCCCTTATGTATTATACATGGAGATCATATCCCCCTTGGCGGTGATTCCAGGTATCGTGCAAAAAATAAAGTATACGTTTAGGCAGTATAAAGCCTACATTCCGATTGGTTCTTATATTTCTGGTTAATAAATAAGCATTTCAGTTATGGCATTTGTTAAAATTCTTTAGCCAGCAATAACAAAAGGATCTAAAAAATAAATTCATCGCTAATTAATGTTTTTTTACAAAAGAAGGAAGATTAGGCCGTCATTAGCAATCCTTACATATATGCATGAGGATAATCATTTATTTCAGTACTGAAGCTGGCCACACAGAGGGGGGGAAGGAGGGAAAGGAAAGGAAAAAGGAGAGGAAAGGGAAAAGGAGAGGAAAGGGAAAAGGAGAGGAAAGGGAAAAGGAAAGGGAAAGAAAAGGAAAGGAAAGGGAAAGAATGCTTTATAATGGAGAAAGGGCAAATATGACATTCACTGACGCTGAGACATGGGCAGCCACTAGGGGGAGTACCTGCATTTTCCTTATTAAATGCCCTGATGGAAATATAGATAGTCAAGGAAAGACAAAGTGAAGTCCTCATTAAAACTTTATTCATGGCTTCTCCAATAACAGACTATATTGGTGTTGGTCAATGTTCTTGGTATAGGTGCATGCCCTGACATCAAAGGGTTGTGCATAATATTCATTGAACATAATGTAACATAAAGCTGTAAAAAATACAACAGGAGATGGTCAGAGACCGCAGACATAGTACAGGAGATGGTCAGAGACCGCAGACATAGTACAGGAGATGGTCAGAGACCGCAGACATAGTACAGGAGATGGTCAGAGACCGCAGACATAGTACAGGAGATGGTCAGAGACCGCAGACATAGTACAGGAGATGGTCAGAGACCGCAGACATAGTACAGGAGATGGTCAGAGACCGCAGACATGATACAGGAGATGGTCAGAGACCGCAGACATGGTACATGAGATGGTCAGAGACCGCACATATGGTACAGGAGATGGTCAGAGACCGCAGATATGGTACGGGAGATGGTCAGAGACCGCACATATGGTACGGGAGATGGTCAGAGACCGCAGATATGGTACGGGAGATGGTCAGAGACCGCACATATGGTACGGGAGATGGTCAGAGACCGCACATATGGTACGGGAGATGGTCAGAGACCGCAGACATGGTACGGGAGATGGTCAGAGACTGCAGACATACTACGGGAGATGGTCAGAGACTGCAGACATACTACGGGAGATGGTCAAAGACTGCAGACATAGTACAGGAGATGGTCAGAGACTGCAGGCATAGTACAGGAGATGGTCAGAGACTGCAGACATGATACAGGAGATGGTCAGAGACTGCAGACATAGTACAGGAGATGGTCAGAGACTGCAGACATGGTACAGGAGATGGTCAGAGACTGCAGACTTCAGCTGAAAGCCAGCAGGGATGGAGAGGAGAAGAAGCCGGCTTTCAGCTGCTGCAGAGAGAGCCGTACAGGGGATCAGTCCCAGTAATTGCCCCCGGCAATGAGCTGATCTCCCTCCCTGCCCACATCTGATTCACCTTGCTGCCTGGGCCGCGTACAGGAGGACTGGTGGTACCCCCCCTTATCCACTGCCCTGATGGGAGGAATTGTGCCCCATCGTTGGTGTGTCTGGGAGGAGTTGTGCCCCATTGTTGGCGTGATTGGCAAGAATTTTGCCCCTTTATTGGTGTTATTGGGAGGAATAGTGCCCCATCATTGGTGTCAGTGGGAGGAATAGTGCCCCATCATTGGTGTCATTGGGAGGAATAGTGCCCCATCATTGGTGTCAGTGGGAGGAATAGTGCCCCATCATTGGTGTCAGCGGTATTAGTGCCCCCTCATTGGTGTCAGTGGGAGGAATAGCGCCCCCTCATTGGTGTCAGTGGGAGGAATAGCGCCCCCTCATTGGTGTCAGTGGGAGGAATAGCGCCCCCTCATTGGTGTCAGTGGGAGGAATAGCGCCCCCTCATTGGTGTCAGTGGGAGGAATAGCGCCCCCTCATTGGTGTCAGTGGGAGGAATAGCGCCCCCTCATTGGTGTCAGTGGGAGGAATAGCGCCCCCTCATTGGTGTCAGTGGGAGGAATAGCGCCCCATCATTGGTGTCAGTGGGAGGAATAGCGCCCCATCATTGGTGTCAGTGGGAGGAATAGCGCCCCATCATTGGTGTCAGTGGGAGGAATAGCGCCCCATCATTCGGTGTCAGTGGGAGGAATAGCGCCCGATCATTGGTGTCAGTGGGGGGAATAGCGCCCCATCATTGGTGTCAGTGGGAGGAATAGTGTCCCATCATTGGTGTCAGTGGGAGGAATAGTGCCCCATCATTGGTGTCAGTGGGGGGAATAGTGCCCCATCATTGGTGTCAGTGGGAGGAATAGTGTCCCATCATTGGTGTCAGTGGGAAGAATAGTGCCCCATCATTGGTGTCAGTGGGAGGAATAGTGTCCCATCATTGGTGTCAGTGGGAGGAATAGTGCCCCATCATTGGTGTCAGTGGGGGGAATAGTGTCCCATCATTGGTGTCAGTGGGAGGAATAGTGTCCCATCATTGGTGTCAGTGGGAGGAATAGTGTCCCATCATTGGTGTCAGTGGGAGGAATAGTGCCCCATCATTGATGTGATTGGGAGGAGTTCTGCCCCAATCGTTGGTGTGATTGGGAGGAGTTCTGCCCCATCGTTGCTTTCAGTGGATGAGATATTGCCCCAAGGGCCGGATAAAAGCAAGTGGAAGGGCCACATCCAGCCCCGGGGCCGCAGTTTGGAGACCAGGACTTTAGAATGATATTGTGAGATCTTGGCGTGGAGTTCTCCTCGGGGACCTAACCAGGCTGGTCCAATGTCAGGCCGCGGCTTTTAATCACCGCTCAGGCCGTGGCCCTCGGCCGGAAGGGGTTAATGTTTTTATCGCCCTCTAGTCTTGTTTCCGCTGATCTAGAGAAGCGCCGACTCAGCACATCTGCATTATTAATGAGCGCCGAGCTTCACATTAACCCCTCGGCTACCCGCGAGGAACTGCTGACGACTCCTGTGACCCGGATCGCAGGCACAGACGTGACCATCGAGTGGACCTGTCATTCCTGCGAGCGGCTGGAGATCGATGGACTTTCTATATGTCACACAGCTGCCATGGCGTCTGTAAGGGATTATGTTGGGGAGGCGGCTGTAAATGCGTTTTCCGTTGCGGTTTGCAGAAACGCACAGCAGTCGGTTTACCACGATTTCCTATGGGACAGGTTCACATCTCTGCGTTTTTACCCCGGTGCGTTTTTTGGAAAGGGTCGGGGACTTTTTTTTACACCCCGGTCATGTCAAGCCTGACTCTGCATTCGTGCAACTTACAGTGAAGTCGCACGATTTCAAAGTCGGGGGAACCGCCGATTTCAGGTGTGATTTGCAAGGCATCTGACACAGATGTGTAAGCAAATCGCACCAAAAGTAGCACATGGACTACTTTAGAAGTTGGTGCGGCTC
Organism: Staurois parvus; assembly: GCF_062004578.1. Lineage (NCBI taxonomy): Eukaryota > Metazoa > Chordata > Amphibia > Anura > Ranidae > Staurois > Staurois parvus. Next base: position 248,526 of record NW_028318522.1, read on the forward strand.
CGACCAAGTGGGAACCGCGCCGGTATGACCGCTGTAATTGCGGACTGTAGGGTGCGACTTGGCATGCGATTTGCAAGTCGTATAGGATGCAAGTCGCCTGCCAAGTCGCACCCGATGTGACCGTGTTCACACTGTGCAGTGCAGCACATTGCATGTGATTCGCACAGGAACTGTGTCGCATTTCTGTGCAAATCACATGCGATTCCTATGCGGTGCAATTTGTGAGCCATAGTAAGGCTCAAGACGCATAGCATGCAAGTCGCATGTCAAGTCGTACCCAATGTGACCGGGGACTCAGCTTGTGTTCGCATTGATGCGGTGCAGCACATCGCATGTGATTCGCACAGGAACTGTGTCGCATTTCTGTGCAAATCACATGCGATTCCTATGCGGTGCAATTTGTGAGCCATAGTAAGGCTCAAGACGCATAGCATGCAAGTCGCATGTCAAGTCGCACCCGATGTGACCGGGGACTCAGCTTGTGTTCGCATTGATGCGGTGCAGCACATCGCATGTGATTCGCACAGGAACCGCATCGAATTTCTGTGCAAATCACAAGCGATTTCTGTGCGGTGCAATTTGAGCCATAGTAAGGCTCAAAACGCATAGCATGCAAGTCGCATGTCAAGTCGCACCCGATGTGACCAGGGATTCAGCCTGTGTTCACACTGATGTGGTGGGCACATCGCATGTGATTCGCACAGGAACTGTGTCGCATTTCTGTGCAAATCACATGCGATTTCTGTGCGGTGCAATTTGAGTCATAGTAAGGCTCAAGACGTATAGCATGCAAGTCGCATGTCAAGTCGCACCCAATGTGACTGGGGACTCAACCCGTGTTCACACTGATGCGGTGCAGCACATCGCATGTGATTTGCACAGGAACCGCATCGAATTTCTGTTCAAATCACAAGCGATTTCTGTGCAGTGCAATTTGAGCCATAGTAAGGCTCAAGACGCATAGCATGCAAGTCGCATGCCAAGTCGCACCCAATGTGACCGGGGACTCAGCTTGTGTTCACACTGATGCGGTGCAGCACATCGCATGTGATTCGCACAGGAACTGCATTGCATTTCTGTGCAAATCACATGCGATTTGTGTGCGGTGCAATTTGAGCCATATATTTTGTATGGCTAAAATCGCACCGCATCCACACCAAAATAGTGCAGGACCCTTTTTAAGTCCGCACCAGAATCGGATCGTACGGGTATTCACACCTATGCGATCCGATTCTGCACATCGCACCGCGTTTTGGAAACTGTTTTCTGGGGGCTCGTTAACTTAAAATACACACCCGCAGCGATTCGTGTGAACGGGGTGCGATTATGATGCGAATTCCGCACCGCATCAGTGTGAACCCGAGCTGAAACGCGAAACGTTGCGTTTTTGGTTCAATAGAAATGCTGTAGAAAAACATGTATTGCGTTTTTGATGCGTTTTTCATTTTAATCTGCCTAGCAACAAGTTAGAGAAAAAAACGCAAAAAGCATTAAAAAAAGCGTCAAAAAATGCCTTTTCGACGCATTTGTTACGCGTTTTGCATTTGCATGTGCAAAAACGCAAAACGTTTTTATTTATATCGCAAAAAAAACAGTGGTGTTCAAATACCACCAAAAGAAAGCTCTGTATGTGTGAAAAAAATTATATAAATTTCATTTGGATACAGTGTCGCACGACCGTGCAATTTCCAGTTAAAGTAGCGCAGTGCTGAATAGCAAAAAAAAATGGTCTGGTCATGAAGTGGAGAAGATCTTTCGGAGTGGAAGTGGTTAAAGAATTCTTTCTTTTTTTTTCTGTGTTTCCTCTCTGCTGCGTCCTTTCTGCTTCTCGCGGTTTGATGCTCACCGTATCGGTGCGCCGTCCCCTCCCCCGCAGGGAATATTACTTGCTGGGCTATTAAACATCCTTTCCATTAGGACGTTGGATTGAATCATTTGCAGCAGTCAGCCCGGCAGCCGCGTGACAGCGCCGGACGCAGCGCCAGGGATGTGGCGCCGAGTGGAAATATTTGTCGGGGATCGAAAATGAGCAAATCAGGGAGAATGTCGACCAAATCACTAAAATCGCAGAGAAGCTGAAATGTGTCCCTGCAAATGGCAACGTTTATATTCCGACTCTGGCACACGGATACCTAAAAACGCTTTATTTTACGTATCTGGGGGCCTTTCACACGGCGGGACGGTTTGTTCTTCAATTCACTCACGTTTCTTCAAAGCATCCATTTACATCCATTTTTTCATCCGTTTACATCCGTTTGGATCCTTTGTTTACATCCTTTTTTCATCCGTTTACGTCCATTTCCATACGTTTTTCAACCGTTTTTCATCCATTTACATCCATTTTTCATCCATTTACATCAGTTTTTTTCAGCCGTTTACATCTGTTTTTCATCAGTTTTTCACATGTTTACATCCATTTTTTTCATCCATTTACATCCATTTTTAATCCATTTGTCATCCGTTTACATCTGTTGTTTACATCCGTTGTTTACATCCTTTTTTCATCTGTTTACATCAGTTTTTCATCCATTTACATCCATTTACATACTTTTTCATCCGTTTACATAAATTTTCTTCCGTTTACATCCATTTTTCACCTGTTTACATCCGGTTTTTTTTCCATTTACATTGTTTTTTTTTCATCCATTTACATCTGTTTTTCATCCGTTTACATCAGTTTTTCATCAGTTTTTCACCTGTTCACATCCGTTTTTTTCATCCAATTACATTCGTTTGTCAACCATTTACATTCCTTTTTCATCCATTTACATCTGTTTTTCATCCGTTTACATTGTTTTATTCATCCGTTTACTTCCATTTTTTCATGTGTTTCATCCATTTACATCTGTTTTGTCATCCGTTTACTTCCACTTATTTTCATCTATTTTTCATAATTTTGCATCAGTTTTTTTCATCTATTTACGTCTGTTTTTACATCAGTTTGTCACTCCTTTACATCCATTTACATCCTTTTTTCATCTGTTTACATCCATTTTTTCATGTTTTTCATCTGTTTACATCTGTTTTTCATCTGATTTTCATCCTTTTACATCCGTTTTTTCATCTGTTTATATCAATTTTTTCATCGATTTTTCATTCTTTTACTTCCGTTTTTCATTAGATTACATCCATTTTTTCATCTGTTTTTCATCTGTTTACATTGTTTTTTTACATCCGTTTATATCCATTTTTTCATCTATTTTTCTTCCTTTTACATCCGTTTTTTTCATCCATTTACATCCGCTTAAATCTTTTTCATCCGTTTACATCCATTTTTCATCCGTTTACACCTGTTTTTTCAGCCATTTACATCCATTTTTCATCCGTTTACATCTGTTTTTACATCGTTTACATCCGTTTTTTTCATCCATTTTTCATCTGTTTACATCCATTTTCATCCGTTTTGATCTGTTTACATCCATTTTTCATCCGTTGATGTCCATTTTCATCCGTTTTTGGACGGTCAACATCTGTTTTCGTCCATTCCGGTTTTTACAAACGACCAAACAGCAGATACAAACAACCTCCGGCAGATACAAACAACCTCCGGCAGTTACAAACAACCTCCGGCAGATACAAACAACCTCCGGCAGATACAAACAACCTCCGGCAGATACAAACAACCTCCGGCAGTTACAAACAACTTCCGGCAGATACAACCTCTGGCAGATACAAACAACCTCCGGCAGATACAAACAACCTCCGGCAGTTACAAACAACCTCCGGCAGATACAAACAACCTCCGGCAGTTACAAACATCCTCCGGCAGATACAAACAACCTCCGGCAGATACAAACAACCTCCGGCAGATACAACCTCCGGCAGTTACAAACAACCTCCGGCAGTTACAAACAACTTCTGGCAGATACAACCTCCGGCAGATACATACAACCTCCGCAGATACAAACAACCTCCGGCAGATACAACCTCCGGCAGTTACAAACAACCTCCGGCAGTTACAAACAACTTCCGGCAGATACAACCTCCGGCAGATACATACAACCTCCGGCAGATACAACCTCCGGCAGATACATACAACCTCCGGCAGATACAACCTCCGGCAGATACATACAACCTCCGGCAGATACAACCTCCGGCAGTTAAAAACAACCTCCGGCAGATACAACAACTTCCGGCAGATACAAACAACCTCCGGCAGTTACAAACAACCTCCGGCAGATACAAACAACCTCTGGCAGTTACAAACATCCTCCGGCAGTTACAAACAACCTCCGGCAGATACAACCTCCGGCAGATACAACCTACGGCAGTTACAAACAACCTCCGGCAGATACAACCTCCGGCAGATACAAACAACTTCCGGCAGATACAACCTCCGGCAGATACAAACAACTTCCGGCAGATACAACCTCCGGCAGATACAAACAACCTCCGGCAGATACAACCTCCGGCAGATACAAACAACCTCCGGCAGATACAACCTCCGGCAGATACAAACAACCTCCAGCAGATACAAACAACCTCCAGCAGATACAAACAACCTCCGGCAGATACAAGCAACCTCCGGCAGATACAAGCAACCTCCGGCAGATACAAACAACTTCCAGCAGATACAAACAACTTCCGGCAGATACAACCTCTGGCAGATACAAACAACCTCCGGCAGATACAACCTCCGGCAGATATAAACAACCTCCGGCAGATACAAACAACCTCCAGCAGATACAAACAACCTCCGGCAGATACAACCTCTGGCAGATACAACCTCCGGCAGATACAAACAACTTCCGGCAGATACAAACAACTTCCGGCAGATACAAACAACTTCCGGCAGATACAACCTCCGGCAGATACAAACAACCTCCGGCAGATACAACCTCCGGCAGATATAAACAACCTCCAGCAGATACAAACAACCTCCAGCAGATACAAACAACCTCCGGCAGATACAACCTCTGGCAGATACAACCTCCGGCAGATACAAACAACCTCCGGCAGATACAAGCAACCTCCGGCAGATACAAGCAACCTCCGGCAGATACAAACAACTTCCGGCAGATACAACCTCCAGCAGATACAAACAACCTCCGGCAGATACAACCTCCGGCAGATGCAACTTCCGGCAGATACAAACAACTTCCGGCAGATCCAAACAACCTCCGGCAGATACAACCTCCGGCAGATGCAACTTCCGGCAGATACAAACAACTTCCGGCAGATACAAACAACTTCCGGCAGATACAACCTCCGGCAGATACAAACAACTTTCGGCAGATACAAGCAACCTCCGGCAGATACAACCTCCGGCAGATACAAACAACCTCCGGCAGATACAACCTCCGGCAGATACAAACAACCTCCGGCAGATACAACCTCCGGCAGATACAACCTCCGGCAGATACAAACAACCTCCGGCAGATACAAACAACTTCCGGCAGATACAAACAACTTCCGGCAGATACAAACAACTTCTGGCAGATACAACCTCCGGCAGATACAAACAACCTCCGGCAGATACAACCTCCGGCAGATACAAACAACTTCCGGCAGATACAACCTCCGGCATCTGCCGGAGGTTGTATCTGCCGGAAGTTGTTTGTATCTGCCGGAGGTTGTATCTGCCGGAGGTTGTTTGTATCTGCCGGAGGTTGTATCGGCAGATACAACCTCCGGCAGATACAAACAACTTCCGGCAGATACAACCTCCGGCAGATACAAACAACTTCCGGCAGATACAACCTCCGGCAGATACAAACAACCTCCGGCAGATACAACCTCCGGCAGATACAAACAACCTCCGGCAGATACAACTTCTGGCAGATACAAACAACTTCCGGCAGATACAACCTCCGGCAGATACAAACAACCTCCGGCAGATACAAACAATGTCTCATCCGCACTTCCGCGTAGCGGGAATGAGCGCTCCAGCTCGCGATTGGTTGAGCGATTTGCGGATGTATTTTCTTTTTTTTTAAATCCACAAAACTAGAGTTTCCCTTTAAGTGTCAGGACTAGCAGTCTCCGCTGTAGCCGTGTCATTGCTCTGCCTAGAAACCTTTCTAGCTGAGTTGACTTCTGAGCGACCACACAGCGTCTGCCTCGCGCAGCCAATCAGAGCGGGCGACTGACGGCCCCTAAATTAAGCTTGATCTGTTTTTTTTCCCCCTCCCAGTTGAAGCTAGCCGTTAACCTAATTTTCTCCTCTTTGCAGCTGAACGGCGGAGCAAACGCAGAGCGATGCAGAAATTCGACCTCGGCTCCAACGCAGGCACTTGGCTGGTGACCACCTACAGTGCCCAAACAACCCAGCCGTGCCGCGCCGACTCCACTGAATGAAAGCAGCTTAATGATGAAGTTTAATCTGCTTATATTTTCCTTCCCAGCTTCTTCCTCCCCCCCCCCCCCGACCAATGAGGTTTTCCTTTCCATTACATATCTTATTTTAGATGTCATCACTGGGTCTCTGTTTTTCTCTATGCAATGCAGGCAGATCATGGCTGGTGGGAGGGGTCAGCTGGGTGTTGTACATGAGAGCATCATAGCACCCTCCCAAAAGCTCTCAAACCTGAGGGAGGAGTTAAGCAGTGGGAGGAGTTATGCGGGGAATCATTGTCAAATGTCAAATCTTCCGTCAAACACATTGTAAATCCTCACCAATCACAACGATGCCAATGCCAACCCACTGCACTCCCGCCGCTAAATGACAGATCCCAGGCGCTGTGCTACATGATGACTGATCACTATTACCTGAAAAAAGAACAGAAGGCGCTACTACCCATCCAAGGCTCATCCCAGGAACTAGGCAGGTGGGTGATCCACGGGTGCGTCTCCGTTCCAGAATGAAAAGAAATCGACCCGCGCTGCCGCCATTGCTTTAGAATCTTCTATTTATTAATAGAATAAAGAAATATGGAAGAAAAATATATTTGAAATATATTTTAAAAATATTCTTCCCAAATATATTGAAGTATAGTTGAAATTTTGACCGTATTCAATATATTTCAAAATATATTTAAAAAAAAAAAAAAAATATATATATATATATATACAGTTGCAAGAAAAAGTATGTGAACCCCTTGGGATTACGTGGAGTTTTGCATGAATTGGGCATAAAATGTGCTCTGAACGGCATCTAAGTCACAACAATAGAAGAACACAGTCTGCTGAACATAATACTACACAAACATTAGATGTTGCCATGGTTTAATTGCACATAACATGTAAACATTCACAGTGCAGGGAGGAAAAAGTATGTGAGGCCCGAGCTTAATGACTTCTCCCAGAGATAATTGGAGCCAGGAGTGAGCCAACCTTGACTCCAATCAGTGTGATGATATTGGATGTGTTGCTGACAGCTGTCCTGCCCTTAAAAAACACACACCTGTTTTGGGTTTACTGGTTTCAAGAAGCACTGTCTGATGTGAACCATGCCTCGCAGAAAAGAGCTATCAGAAGACCTACGATCAAGAATTGCTGACTTGCATGAAGCTGGAAAGGGTTACAAAAGTATCTCCAAAAGCCTCGATGTTCATGTGTCCACGGTAAGACAGACTGTCTACAAATGGAGAAAGTTTAGCACTGTTGCTACTCTCCCTAGGCGTGGTCGTCCTGTAAAAATGACTGCAAGAGCACAGCGCAGAATGCTGCATGAAGTAAAGAAGAATCCCAGAGTGTCAGCTAAAGACCTACAGAAATCTCTGGCACATACTAACATTTTTGTTGACACATCTACAATAAGGAAAACATTAAACAAGAATGAAGTACATGGGAGGACACCACGGAGGAAGCCATTGCTGTCCAAAAAGAATATTGCAGCACGTTTGAAGTTTGCAAAAGAGCACCTGGATGTTCCACAGCACTACTGGCAAAATATACTGTGGACAGATGAAACCAAGATTGAGTTGTTTGGGAAGAACACACAACACTATGTGTGGAGAAAAAAAGGCCCAGCACACCAACATCAAAACCTCATCCCCACTGTGAAACATGGCGGAGGGAGCATCGTGGTTTGGGGCTGCTTTGCTGCCTCAGGGCCTGGATGGATTGTTGTCATTGATGGGAAAATGAATTCCAGAGTTTATCAAGACATTTTGCAGGAAAACGTACGACCATCTGTCCGCCAACTGAAGCTCCACAGAGGATGGGTGATGCAACAGGACAATGACCCAAAGCATACAAGTAATTCAACAAAACAATGGCTGCAACAGCACAGAATACGCCTTCTGGAGTGGCCCAGTCAGAGTCCTGACCTCAACCCGATTGAAATGCTGTGGCATGACCTTAAGAGAGCGATTCACACCAGACATCCCAAGAATATTGCTACACTGAAACAGTTTTGTGAAGAGGAGTGGTCCAAAATGACTCCAGATCGTTGTGCAGGTCTGATCTGCAACTACAGGAAACGTTTGGTTGAGGTTATTGCTGCCAAAGGAGGGTCAAGCAGTTATTAAGTCCAAAGGTTCACATACTTTTTCCTCCCTGCACTGTGAATGTTTACATGTTATGTGCAATTAAACCATGGCAACATCTAATGTTTGTGTAGTATTATGTTCAGCAGACAGTGTTCTTCTATTGTTGTGACTTAGATCAGTGTTTTTCAACCTTTTTTGTGCAAAGGCACACTTTTTTCATGAAAAAAATCACGAGGCACACCACCATTAGAAAATGTTAAAAAAATTTACCTCTGTGCCTATATTGACTATATATAAAGTAATTCTCTTGAATAGGAATCAAACACAAAGAAATTATTTTATAATTACTTTATTATGAAATAATAAAGTATTTTATAATTGGACCCGGGGGCCGGACCAAGAGTAGATGAATGATGTGTATGTGTCATCCATAGTAAGTATAGTAATATTCCCCCATAGTAAGCATAGTAATTAATCCCCCATATAGTAATTCATCCCCCATAGTAATTAATCCCCCATATAGTAATTCATCCCCCATAGTAATTCATCCTCCATATAGTAATTCATCCCCCATAGTAATTCATCCCCCATAGTAATTAATCCCCCATATAGTAATTCATCCCCCATAGTAATTCATCCCCCATAGTAATTAATCCCCCATATAGTAATTCATCCCCCATAGTAATTAATCCCCCATATAGTAATTCATCCCCCATATAGTAATTCATCCCCCATAGTAATTCATCCCCCATATAGTAATTCATCCCCCATAGTGTAATTCATCCCCCATAGTGTAATTCATCCCCCATAGTAATTCATCCCCCATAGTAATTCATCCCCCATATAGTAATTCATCCCCCATATAGTAATTCATCCTCCATATAGTAATTCATCCCCCATAGTAATTCATCCCTCATATAGTATTTCATCCCCCCATATAGTATTTCATCCCCCCATATAGTATTTCATCCCCCCATATAGTATTTCATCCCTCATATAGTAATTCATCCCTCATATAGTATTTCATCCCTCATATAGTATTTCATCCCTCATATAGTATTTCATCCCCCATATAGTATTTCATCCCCCCATATAGTATTTCATCCCCTCATATAGTATTTCATCCCTCATATAGTATTTCATCCCCCCATATAGTATTTCATCCCTCATACAGTAATTCATCCCTCATATAGTAATTCATCCCCCATATAGTATTTCATCCCTCATATAGTATTTCATCCCCCCATATAGTATTTCATCCCTCATATAGTAATTCATCCCCCCATATAGTATTTCATCCCCCCATATAGTATTTCATCCCCCCATATAGTATTTCATCCCCCCATATAGTATTTCATCCCCCCATATAGTATTTCATCCCTCATATAGTAATTCATCCCTGATATAGTAATTCATCCCCCATATAGTATTTCATCCCCCCATATAGTATTTCATCCCTCATAAAGTAATTCATCCCTCATATAGTATTTCATCCCCCACAGTACTATTCCCCCCCCCCCCTTCTAGTAAGCCAAGTCCCCCGTGTCAATTCACTTACCTTTTGCGTTCCTCTCGCTGTCTTCCCGCGCCGTTCGGGTCTTCAGGGCGGACTGTGAGAGGAGCCTAGCTCCCCTCCCCTCACGTTCGGCACGCTGCCCCGCCTACACACATCCTGACAGCCACATCCGCAAGCCGGATTAAAAGGTCCGCGCGGACTTTTGGGGCTGCCAACCGAGAGGAGGCAGGGGAGCGGCCGACCGAGAGGAGGGAGGGGAGCAGGCGCCCGGCACACAGAAGAGCCGCATTAGACTGGGTAAAGAGCCGCATGTGGCTCGCGAGCCGCGGCTTGCCGACCACTGAATCATTAGATTCTAATGAATGGTCTATTTGTGAGCCGAAGCCACATGTTTCAGATGAAATTGGAATTTTTCCCACGGCACACCAGACAATATCTCACGGCACACTAGTGTGCCGCGGCACAGTGGTTGAAAAACGCTGACTTAGATGACGTTCAGAGCACATTTTATGCCCAATTCATGCAAAACTCCACGTAATCCCAAGGGGTTCACATACTTTTTCTTGCAACTGTATATATATATATATATTTTATAAAATATAAAATAAAATATATTTGAAAGACAGTATATTTGAAAATGTATTTTAAAAAATATTTTTCATATATTTTTGTAATAAAAACGCATTTCAACATACAGTCATACCGTATATATATATATATATATATATATATATATATACTCTGTATGTTGAAATGCGTTTGTTATATATTACAAAATACATGAAAAATATTTTTAAAAATATATATTTTTTAAATATATTCTTCAGATTTTTTTTTACATATAAAAAAGTCATTTTAACATATGTTTTTACATATATTTGTACATGCATTCCAAAAATGTAGATTTGTATTTTTAAAGACATACAGTATATTTGAAAATGTATTTTAAACAATATTTTTCATATTGTAATAAATCATATTGTAATAAAAACGCATTTCAAAATACAGTAAAATATATATATACATATATATATATATATATATTGAATATGTTATATGCATGTTATATTCTTCAGATTTTTTTTAACATATAAAAAAGTCAAAATAATGTTTAATATTTATTTATTTATTTTATGTTCTTATATAGCGCCATCAATTTGTGCAGCACTTTACATATATATATTGTACATTCACATCAGTCCCTAACCCACAAGATATATATATATATATATATATATGTAAATATATTTTTTAACTTTTTTATATGTTAAAAATTATCTGAAGAATATAACATGCATATAACATGCAGTGTATGTGTATATATATATATATATATATATATATATATATATATATATGTATGTTGAAATTTGTTTTTATTACAAAAATATATGAAAAATATTTTTTTAAATATACTGTATGTCTTTAAAAATAGAAACCTACATTTTTGGAATGCATTTACAAATACTGTATATGTAAAAATATATGTTAAAATTACTTTATTACATGTTAAAAAAATCTGAAGAATATATTTTAAAAATATATATTTTTAAAAATACTTTTCATATATTTTGTAATATACAAAAAACACATTTCAACATGCAGTATATATATACACTGTAGGACTGTATGTTGAAATGCGTTTTTATTACAAAAATATATGAAAAATATTTTTTAAAATAAATTTTCAGAGATACTGTCTTTCACGTATAATTTATGTCTTTAGAAATACAAATCTACATTTTAGGAATACATTTACAAATATATGTAAACATATATGTTAAAATGACATTTTTATGCGTTAAAAAAAATATTTTTTAAAATATTTTTCATATAGTTTGTAATATATAAAAAACGCATTTCAACATGCAGTATATATATATATATATATATATATATATTTTTTTAATTGTATTAAATACGGCCAAAATGTTAGCATTTCAAATATAGGTCAATATATTTGGCAGGAATATTTAAAAAATATACTTCAAATATATTTTTCTTCTATTTGGGTGCCCGCGGTAAAACCATCGCAGGTACAAAGTTTGATGCGCTTCGGTAATGACGAGGGCTTGTTGAGCCGAAACGCGTCATACTCTGTACCTGTGCTGTTTTCACCGTGGTCGATTTAGTAAAACGAAGATTTTAGCGCAGAGGCGGCAGTGCGGATCGATTTAATTTAATACCGATCGCTATTAGCCTTGAAAAAAAAAAAATAACGACATTCACCTCCCGTAGACGTCAGTAGGGTTTGGCGCTATTTTTGGGGTTCCCGGACTCCCCCGCTGGATTTGCCGAACCTCCTGTGAGCTGAACTTTGCTCGCTTCGCCCACCCCTCCTCCCCCGCAGTGTCAATGAGGAGTGATTTCAACCGTCTCTGTCGGCACGATGAACACCGCCGTATGGAGGAGCTCCACAGAAGCTAATTACACGCAGCACTGCACACACACGCACACGCAACATATGGAGACCAAACAGGTTCTTGTCTGCAGGAGAGGCTGAGCTGAATCCACCGAGAGGGGAATCCTGCTAAAATCACCCCAAAACCTGCGCAGCTGGCGCGCGTACGCAAATTAAATGGCACCGCGGGGACCGCGAGAGCTGATGACGGCAGAGCTTTGCACAAGATAGGGACGCTCGGCCCTGAAAGGGTTAATGGTCAGGACTGGCCAGCGTCAGAGCCCCCCTGCAGATATTTTACAACATGTGGATGGGGAACCTCGGCCTGTTTAGGGGAGACATCTGGCCATGTATTGCCACTTGTCCTCCAGAGGATTCCTCCCCCCCCCCTCCTGGCCGGGACCTTTTATTTTTGCGATACGGCGCTGCATTGCTCTACCTGAAAATTGCGCGGTCGTGCAATGCCATTTTTTAAAATTGGACCACTGGGCCGGTTCTGAATGGATGAGCAGCAGAAGGCGTTACACCCAGCGCTCTTCACCTATTGTGATTTTATATATACTGTATAGACGTCAATGGATGCGGCTCCTCAATAATTAGCGGTCAATGTTGCGTCTTGATCCATTCACAAATCCGATCCTCTACCTCCCTACCAGGGGCGGACTGACCATTTGGAAACTCGGGCACTGCCGAGGGCCCCGGGTCAGTAGGGGGCCCCATGAGATGCCCCTGGTACCTTTCAAAGACTTTTTTGAGTTTGGGCAAGGACACAGGGGGCCCCATGATCCCCTATTGCCCGGGGGCCCCATGAGTTGTCAGTCCACCCCTGCTCCCTACCATTAGATTTTAAACCAGTTTCTTTATACTGGACCACTGGGCTGGTTCTGAATGGATGAGGAGCAGAAGGTGTATGTGTGTCAATGGAGGCAGCTCCTCAATAATTCAGATCCCTATTTTAGCGGTCAATGTTGCATTCTGATCCATTCACAAATCCAATCTTCTACCTACTGTTAGATTTTAAGCCATTTTTTTTTTAAATTGGACCACTGGGCTGGTTCTGAATGGATGAGCAACAGAAGGCTTTCCTCCAAGCACTCTTCACCTATTGTGATGTTATATATACTGTATAGACGTCAATGGATGCGGCTCCTCAATAATTAGCGGTCAATGTTGCGTCCTGATCCATTCAAAAATTCAATCCTCTACCTCCCTACCGTTAGATTTTAAGCCAGTTTCTTTATACTGGACCACTGGGCCGGTTCTGAATGGATGAGCAGCAGAAGGCTTTGCACCAAGCGCACTTCACCTATTGTCATAGCATACAGTATATATCTTTACATAGGTGTACGTATCAATGATGCGACTTGCGAACATCTCAGATCCACGATAGATAGTAATAGTATGTCTGATGCGAACATTTCAGATCCACGCATTAGCGGTCCACATTACGTTCTGGCCCGTTGGGAAAATCGAATCCCCTACTACCCTACCGTTAGATTGTAAGCTCTTCTACCCGGGCTTCCCATTCCTAGCGTTAAACGCCCCCATTTTTTATAGCCCCCCCCCCGTGTGTCGTCACATTGCACCGCTCCTGCGAAGACGCAAATCGATAGTAATAGTATGTCTGATGCGAACATTTCAGATCCACGCATTAGCGGTCCACGTTGCGTTCTGGCCCGTTGGGAAAATCCGATCCCCCTACCACCCAACCGTTAGATTGTAAGCTCTTCCGCCACAGCTTCCCATCCCTAGCGTTAAACGTCCCCGTTTTTTACAGCCCCCCCCTTCCGTGTGTCGTCACATTGCACTGCCCCTGCGAAGATGCAAATCTATAGTAATAGTATGTCTGATGCGGTCTGAAGCGAACATTTCAGATCCACGCATTAGCGGTCCACATTACGTTCTGGCCCGTTGGGAAAATCGAATCCTCTACTACCCTACCGTTAGATTGTAAGCTCTTCTACCCGGGCTTCCCATTCCTAGCGTTAAACGCCCCCATTTTTTATAGCCCCCCCCCCGTGTGTCGTCACATTGCACCGCTCCTGCGAAGACGCAAATCGATAGTAATAGTATGTCTGATGCGAACATTTCAGATCCACGCATTAGCGGTCCACGTTACCTTCTGGCCCGTTGGGAGAATCTGATCCCCCTACCATCCTACCGTTAGATTGTAAGCTCTTCTGCCCCGGCTTCCCAGCCCTATCGTTAAACGTCCCCGTTTCAATTTTTTACAGCCCCCCTCCGTGTGTCGTCACATTGCACCGCTCCTGCGAAGACGCAAATCGATAATAATAGTATGTCTGATGTGAACATTTCAGATCCACGCATTAGCGGTCCACATTACGTTCTGGCCCGTTGGGAAAATCGAATCCCCTACCACCCTACCGTTAGATTGTAAGCTCTTCTACCCGGGCTTCCCATTCCTAGCGTTAAACGTCCCCATTTTTTATAGCCCCCCCGTGTGTCGTCACATTGCACCGCTCCTGCGAAGACGCAAATCGATAGTAATAGTATGTCTGATGCGAACATTTCAGATCCACGCATTAGCGGTCCACGTTGCGTTCTGGCCCGTTGGGAAAATCCGATCCCCCTACCACCCAACCGTTAGATTGTAAGCTCTTCCGCCACAGCTTCCCATCCCTAGCGTTAAACGTCCCCGTTTTTTACAGCCCCCCCCTTCCGTGTGTCGTCACATTGCACTGCCCCTGCGAAGATGCAAATCTATAGTAATAGTATGTCTGATGCGAACATTTCAGATCCACGCATTAGCGGTCCACGTTACGTTCTGGCCCGTTGGGAGAATCCGATCCCCCTACCACCCTACCGTTAGATTGTAAGCTCTTCTGCCCCGGCTTCCCATCCCTATCGTTAAACGTCCCCGTTTCATTTTTTTATAGCCCCCCCCCCGTGTGTCGTCACATTGCACCGCTCCTGCGAAGACGCAAATCGATAGTAATAGTATGTCTGATGCAAACATTTCAGATCCACGCATTAGCGGTCCATGTTGCGTTCTGGCCCGTTGGGAGAATCCTATCTCTCTACCACCCTACCGTTAGATTGCAAGCTCTTCTGCCCCGGCTTCCCATCCCCATCGATAAACGTCCCCGTTTCATTTTTTTATAGCCCCCCCGTGTGTCGTCACATTGCACCGCCCCTGCGAAGACGCAAATCGATAGTAATAGTATGTCTGATGAAAACATTTCAGATCCACGCAATAGCGGTCCATGTTGCGTTCTGGCCCGTTGGGAGAATCCGATCCCCCTACCACCCTACCGTTAGATTGCAAGCTCTTCTGCCCCGGCTTCCCATTTCTAGCGTTAAACGTCCCCGTTTTTTATAGGCCCCCCCCCCCACGTGTCGTCACATTGCACTGCTCCTGCGAAGATACAAATCGATAGTAATAGTTCTGGCCTGTTGGGAAAATCTAATCCCCTACCACCCTACTGTTAGATTGTAAGCTCTTCTGCCAAGGCTTCAAATTCCTAGCGTTAAACGTCCTCGTTTTTTATAGCCCCCCCCCTTCCGTGTGTCGTCACATTGCACCGCTCCTGCGAAGACGCAAATTGATCGTAATAGTATGTCTGATGCGAACATTTCAGATCCACGCATTAGCGGTCCACATTGCGTTCTGGCCTGTTGGGAGAATCCAATCTCCCTACCACTCCAACCGTTAGATTGTGAGCTCTTCTGCCCCAGCTTCCCATTCCTAGCATTAAATGTCCCCGTTTTTTATAGCTCCCCCCACGTGTCGTCACATTGCACCGCCCCTGCGAAGACGCAAATCGATAGTAATAGTATGTCTGATGCGGTCTAATGCGAACATTTCAGATCCACGCATTAGCAGTCCACATTGCGTTCTGGCCCGTTGGGAGAATCCGATCTCCCTACCACCCTACCGTTAGATTGTAAGCTCTTCTGCCCCGGCTTCCCATCCCTATCGTTAAACGTCCCCGTTTCATTTTTTTATAGCCCCCCCCCTTCCGTGTGTCGTCACATTGCACCGGTCCTGCGAAGACGCAAATTGATCGTAATAGTATGTCTGATGCGAACATTTCAGATCCACGCATTAGCGGTCCACATTGCGTTCTGGCCTGTTGGGAGAATCCAATCTCCCTACCACTCCAACCGTTAGATTGTAAGCTCTTCTGCCCTGGCTTCCCATTCCTAGCATTAAACGTCCCCGTTTTTTATAGCTTCCCCCACGTGTCGTCACATTGCACCGCTCCTGCGAAGACGCAAATCGATAGTAATAGTATGTCTGATGCGAACATTTCAGTTCCACGCATTAGCAGTCCACGTTACGTTCTGGCCCGTTGGGAGAATCCTATCTCCCTACCACCCTACCGTTAGATTGCAAGCTCTTCTGCCCCGGCTTCCCATCCCTATCATTAAACGTCCCCGTTTCATTTTTTTATAGCCCCCCCTCCGTGTGTCTTCCCATTGCACCGCTCCTGCGAAGACGCAAATCGATAATAATAGTATGTCTGATGCGGTCTGATGCGAACATTTCAGATCCACGCATTAGCGGTCCACGTTACGTTCTGGCCCATTGGGAGAATCCTATCTCCCTACCACCCTACCATTAGATTGTAAGCTCTTCTGCCCCGGCTTCCCATCCCTATCATTAGACGTCCCCGTTTCATTTTTTTATAGCCCCCCCTCCGTGTGTCGTCACATTGCACCGCTCCTGCGAAGACGCAAATCGATAGTAATAGTATGTCTGATGCGGTCGCCTCATCCCGACTCGCCTGCTGACGTAGCCCTGCCACATGTGCGCAGCCTGGATTCAGCACCAAGGACAGAGACCAGCCTTGCATACAAATGTGTGGAGTATAGCAGGAGAGCAGCAGTGCCGCAGCACCAAGCCCAGCACCAATCTGGGCTAGCACAGCCGTAGCAGCATCCGGCACTATCCTTGCCATCATCCCTCTCCTCTCTCTTCTCTGTCTCATCAATGCAGAGTGGAGCAGAGACACAGAGGGAGGGACGAAACGCATTCAGGAGAAGGGAGATATGACAGTGATAAAGCAAGGGAGAGGAAAGGGAAAGTGACAGGGGGAGGGAGGAGAGAGGACTGGACAGGGTGGGAGAAAGGCAAAGACAGGCAGATAGAGAAAGAGGGGGGGAGTGGGGGGGTGGTGGTGGGGGAGGGAGACGACAGGACAGCTTAGGGGGAACCAGCGCAGGCAGAGGCTCACACGGAGGGTCTGTCTCCTAGGGAGACGGTAGGGGATAGACCGCATTGCGTTGCATGGATAGATCACAGGCGCTCAAGGAAATCCCTGACTAGGAGACGGTTACCTGGCTGGGGTCCCTCGCCGCCAGCCACCTGCGCCCGGGAGCGCGCCAGCATCGCCGCACCACCGACACAGTCTACAGAGGCCGGGGGAAGCGAGGAGAAAGGCAAGGCAAGTAGCACCTATCCCTGACGATTCTCAGCGTGCCGCATACACCGAGGATGAGTTCACGGAGGAGAGGGGGAGATACTGCAGAGAGGAGGAGGCTGGCGAGGGTAGGGAGGCCGGAATCAGCTGTGCGGAACGCAGGGGCTCGGAAGAAAATTTTTTTTTAAAAAAGTGATGCGGACAGGATGGGTTGGGGATTCAGGGTTCTGGGGTATCGCCAAGCACAGAGGGGTGTAGAGGGAAAGTCAAGGAGGCAAGGCTGGAAGGACGGCCACGGGGTACTGAGGTGCAGATGTAGTCGCAGAGGCATGCGGTGGTTTCTGAAGAGAGGCAGGCAGGATGGGAGGACAAGGGAAGTGTCAGGGCAGCACTGAGCCAAGAGAGGGGTAGGTGGGATGGGATGATTGGGTTGAAGCGGTGGGGTATCTGATGGGGTACCGATCAAAATTGGTAAGACCTCGTAGATGAGATTGGGATAGTGAAGCAGACAGGATGGGAAGATGGAAGGACGATGAAAGAAAAACAACGAACGACAGAGATGGGAAGGTGATGCAAGCAGGTTTAGGGGGACAATGATAGCTGGGGGGGGGGCAGTTATAAGGTGCCATTAAGTCATAGAGATATTTGGATAATGGGATGGGGTAACGGGGAGAGGTACAACGAGGCAGGTGACATTGGGACTGTGATGTAGGTAGGATGTGATGATGGGGTTAAAGTTATGGGGTATCGCTGAGGATGTAGAGAATGCATAGATTTAAAAAGTAGTGCAGATAGAATGGGATAATGGGGATCAGTAACTGTCACTGAAAAGGACTAGAAACTGATACAGGGAAGACGGGTGGAGGGACAGTGATGAGGTACCACTCAGCAGGAGAGATGTGGAAAGTGATGCAGGTGGGACAACAGGGATAGTGATGGGGTCCCATTCAGCAGAAGACATGTAGAAAGTGCTGCAGGCAGGATGGGGTACAGTGATGGGGTACCATTCAGCAGAAGACTTGTAGAAAGTGATGCAGGCAGGATGGGGTACAGTGATGGGGTACCATTCAGCAGAAGACTTGTAGGAAGTGATGCAGGCAGGATGGGGTACATTAATGGGGTACCACTCAGCAGAAGGCATGTAGAAGGTGATGTAGACAGGATGGGGTACATTAATGGGGTACCATTCAGCAGAAGAGATGTAGAAGGTGATGTAGACAGGATGGGGTACAATGAAGGGGTACCACTCAGCAGAGGACATGTAGAATGTGATGCAGGCAGGATGGGGTACATCAATGGGTTACCATTTAGCAGAAAAGATGTAGAAGGTGAAGCAGGCAGGTCGGGGTACAGTTATTGGGTTATCATTTAGCAGAAGACATGAAGAAGATGATGCAGGCAGGATGGGGTACAGTAATGGGGTACCATTCAGCAGAATACTGGTAGAAAGTGATGCAGGCAGGATGGGGTAATTTAATGGGTTATCATTTAGCAGAAGAGATGTAGAAGCTGATGTAGACAGGATGGGGCACAATGATGGGGTACCAATGAGCAGAACACATGTAAAATGTGATTCAGGGAGGATGGGGTACAGTGATAAGTTATTGCTGAACAGAAAAACTGTACAAAGTAATGCAGGCAGGATGGGGAACATTAATGGGTTAGCATTCAGCAGAAGAGATGTAGAATGTGATGTAGGCAGAATGGGGTACAGTGATATGTTATTGCACAAGAGAAGAAGTGTACAAAGAAATTCAGGCAGGATGGGGTACATTAATAGGTTACCATTTAGCAGAAGATATGTAGAAAGTAATGCAGGGAGGATGGGGTACATCAATGGGTTACCATTTAGCAGAAAAGATGTAGAAGGTGAAGCAGGCAGGACGGGGTACAGTTATTGGGTTATCATTTAGCAGAAGACATGTAGAAAGTGATGCAGGCAGGATGGGGTACAATAATGGGGTACCATTCAGCAGTGATGGGATTCAGTGATGGGTTGTCATTTAGCAGAAGAGATGTAGAAGATGATGCAGGCAGGATGGGGTACAGTGATGGGGTACCATTCAGCAGACGATATGTAGAAAGTGATGCAGTCAGAATGGGGTACAGTTATGGATTACTAGTCAGGAAAAGA
This sequence comes from Staurois parvus, assembly GCF_062004578.1. Lineage (NCBI taxonomy): Eukaryota > Metazoa > Chordata > Amphibia > Anura > Ranidae > Staurois > Staurois parvus. The sequence continues at coordinate 268,333 of NW_028318522.1, forward strand.
CATGTAGAATGTGATGCAGGCAGGATGGGATGAAATAATGGGGTACAATTCAGCAGAAGATATGTGGAAAGTGATGCAGGCAGGATGACAGGGATAGTTATGGGGTACCATTAAGCAGAAAGTATGTGGAAAGTGATGCACAAAAAATGGGGTACAGTGATGGATTACCACTCAGCAGAAGGTATGTAAAAAGTGATCCAGGCAGTATGGGATACAGAGATGGGGTACCACTCGGCAGAAGACATGTAAAAAGTGATCCAGGCAGGATGGGATACAGAGATGGGGTACCACTCAGCAGAAGACATGTAAAAAGTGGTTCAAGCAGTATGGGATACAGAGATGGGGTACCACTCGGCAGAAGACATGTAAAAAGTGGTTCAAGCAGTATGGGATACAGAGATGGGGTACCACTCGGCAGAAGATATGTGGAAAGTGATCCAGGCAGGATGGGATACAGAGATGGGGTACCACTCGGCAGAAGACATGTGGAAAGTGATTCAGCCAGGATGGGATACAGAGATGGGGTACCACTGGGCAGAAGACATGTGGAAAGTGATTCAGCCAGGATGGGGTAAAGTGATGGGTTTCCACTTAGCAGAAGAGACATTAAATGTTATGTAGGCAGGATGGACAGATAGTGATGGAGAACCACTCAGCAGGGGAGATGTAAAATGTAAGAGACTCATCACTGTAGAAACAGAAACCAGTTCCGGCAGACTGGGGGGCCAATGGCAGGTAGGGCACCACTCGGCCAGAGAAATGAGAAACATGATGTAAGCAGTGATGAGGTACTACATGATGCAGAACGGATGACATGATTGGAAGACTGACATACAGTACAAGTTTGTTGGGTTGCCTAGTTTTTAACCATTTCTTAATATTTAGATGTAATTTTTTTTCTGTAAGTCAAAGCTTTTTTTTTTTAATCTCAAGCTTGTTAAATATTGTAACCATTGTGCTACAAGTGGAGAGAGGGATTGGCTTTTTCTGGTGACTTTTGAAGCATTGATGGGCACCTAGCTCACGGTAATGTAGCACCAGGGGTGGACTGACAACTCATGGCGCCCCCGGGCAATAGGGGATCATGGGGCCCCTGCGTCCTCGCCCACACCCAAAAAGCCTATGAAAATGCCAATGAAAGGTACCATGGGCATCTCATGGGGCCCCCTACTGAGTCCAGGCCCTTGGGCAGTGCCCAAGTGCTTGAATGGTCAGTCTGTGTCAAGGTCCTACCTTTTCCCTGAGGTTATGTTACTCCATGTGCTGGTGTCCATCTTGGATTCTGCTGTGCATGGTGGGAATCCTTTTATGCCTTCAGGTCTCTGAGGTCCATCCCCCAGAGGGGTGTGGCTGATGACATATAAGCCTGTGGCCCGCACATGCTCTTTGCACTTGTGTCTTGTGTCTTTGTCTTGCTACAGCTCTGTGTATACGCTCGTGACTCTTCTGGTATTTGACTCGGCTTGTGACCTGACCATTCTCTGTGGTTTCCTTCGATCTGACCCTCCGTTGCTGAACCCGGCACGTGACCTGTTATTCTCTGTCTACTGTTCTGTACCGTTTTGTCCCGTTGTTGTCGACCCGGCTTGCCTGACTACGCTATAGTCATTCTCACCAGCTACACGCTATTGGCGGCAGCCATTACCGCAGCCGGGGTGTCTCAGGGGCCGCGACCTGGTTCCTGGCTGCGTCAAGTCCATCCCCACCATCAGGGGCCCTGGGGAAGGGCAGCCTGGGACTTAGACTCCGCGCCCTGAGGGACTTCGGTCTGTTGGTGGTGGTTGTCGTCAGCAGCCAGTGTGTTACCCTGCCACTAGGCCTGCCTGTCCGTTCCACAGCCCTGCCCTGACAGTCTGCCCCTGTGTAGCACCCTCCTAGGGAGATTGCTAGGAAATCTAGGAAGATGTAGTTCTTTTTGGCTCCTCTGTAATCACTGAAGCAGCTTGGGATTGCTTTGGGCTGTTCTGGGCTCCACGGGTTGCAGGTTTGGTTGTTTCCCCTGCCTTCTGAAGGATTCCACAATGTAGTGGGTTGGAAAGGTAAATCATCAACCTGAATATTTATGTTGTCTCAGCCAAAGATGTCTATACTTACCTGCTCTGTACAGTGATTTTGCACAGAGCAGCTCTGATCCTCTTCCTTTCAGATCCCCACCGATGCTCCTGGATGCTCCCCCTCAAGCAGTGCCCCTAGGGAAATTTGCTTGCCCTGGGAGTACAGCTGGGTGCTCAGTCCTGAGCCGCTGCCCTATGCGTCCGTAAGACATATGGAGCCGTAGCTCGCTCCCGCCCCCCATATCTTCTCATTGGCTCACTGGCTGTGAATGGCAGCAGCGGGAGCCTATGTGCTCCCAGTGCTGTCTCAGCAAATGAGGAGGAAGAGTCCCCAGATGGCAGAGGCTGTCAAGAACGTCGTTGAATCAGAGGGGCCTCAGGTAAGGATTGGGGAACCCTTCTGCACACAGAAGGTTTTTTTAACTTCATGCATAGAATATATGAAGGTAAAAAAACTTGAGCCTATAGAACCACTTTTACAGCATCATGGGCCCCTGGGCAAAGTAATTCACTGGGGCTCCAATCCCCACTGGCCATCCTCTCCTATTCGTCCCACGTGGTCGGAGCAGTGCACATCCCACCCACACAAGCTGCAGCAGCAGCAGTAAAATGCTCCTCCTTGAGGGTTCTTCCTTAATCCCTGCAAAATGGCCGAAGAACTCAGGAAACCATGGGAGGAAAGAAGCAAGTATAGATGGCGTTGTGATTGTAGATATAGCCCAGTGAGGGGCTGCTGCTGTCCCTGCAGTTTAGATTTCAGGAAGCTGCCCGGAGCAAGGCCATTACGGGACAGCTTAGTAAAAAGCATGACTGTCCCAGCAAATCCAGGACAGTTGGCAAGTTAGATGTAATGCAAGATTATCATTGGGGCCCCATGCACCTGAGGCCCTTGGACAGTGCCCAGAGGTGCCCATGCATTAGGGTGGTCCTGTGGCTGGCGAATGCATAAATAATCTAAAGGTTTGGAGCTGCCCTGTCTTGTCCAGGAGAAGTTCCCGGCCTGAAGGGCTACTGCCCTTCTATGCAACCCAGCTGCAATTCTATCTTTGCTCAGGGGTGGACTGACCAATTGAAAATTCGGGCACTGCCCGAGGGCCCGGGGTCTGTAGGGGGCCCCATGAGATGCCCCTGGTACCTTTTTCATAGGCTGTTTTGAGTTTGGGCAAGGACACAGGGGCCCCATGATCCCCTATTGCCCGGGGGCCCCATGAGTTGTCAGTCCACCCCTGTCTGTGCTCATCGAGGCCCCATGTATGCTAAAGCTGGGGGCCTGTTTGCTGAGAATCTCTGAAGCTAAGCAAGGAATTTCACGAAGGATCTGGTCTCGAGAGTTTACTAGGAAAATGTCTGACTGATATTTGAAGGAGGCATCCAAGCATCCAGGGACATTATGAGTATAAACCTGAGTGCAAGGTCCTGGTGACTGTTGTCACTGCCATTCCTTGTTCCTCGGTACTAGAGCTTGCCTGGCCTGGGATATGTCATACAGCGTCTCATTGCTGTCCAATTTCTGGGCCATTACTAGAGGGAATTGTCCCAAGGAGTAGCTCCAAGGTGAAGATTGTCCTCTCATTGCTCTTCAGAGTTAATGGAGTATCCCACAGCTCCCTGTGCCCTATGCAAGTTTATTCAGCAATACATTTTAGAAGAAGTAACCTCTAGACTAGGGTTTCTCAACCAGAGTTCCATGGAAGTCTAGGGTTCCTCCAGAGGTTGCTAGGGGTTCCTTAAGCAATGAGCAGTTTCTTCCTCTTGGATAGGTTCCCACTGACACCATTGATCTCTTTAGCTATCTGAAAGGCGGTAAATCTTCCCAATGTGTAGGGAGCATTCTTCCGACTGACCGGCACACTAATGTATCATGAATTGTAGATCTAGTCATTTTAGCAGGGGATTCCCTGAGACCACAAAGTTATTTCAGGCGTTCCTCTGTGTTGCAAAGGTTGAGAAAGGCTGGACTAGACCATTCATTGAGCCAGAAAGAGAGACTGTTGCTGTGTACCTGTCTGCTGCTGCACTAATTTTGGGCAGGAACTTGAGGCAAATCAGCGGCCCTTATGGGGGAGAGCAATATTTTAAGTTCTTACAGAGGTCTCTGGGAACTGGAGACGGGATGGAAAGGATGGAAAGATAGAGGATGGGGGCACCACTGGTGGAGTACCACCAGGCACAAAGGCAAGGAAGCAATTGCAATACCAATACTAGAATTCTAAAATGGATTGTAGGATTTTTGTAGAATATAAAATATTCTACCCTTGGCCTTTTTCAAGTTAACTGTTAAAGTAAGACTCCAAACAAAACCTTTTTCTTCTAGTTTTGAATAGAGCAGGAAAGGCAGGGAAACCCTATCAGGTTTGTTTTGATGTTTGTGTCTCCTTTGTGCAAAGTTACTCACGTTTTCTGTCCTTGTGATACTGCCAACAGAAAGGAAAGCATGCATAAATCCAAAGGTTTACCATTTTTGCCAGAACAAGAAAACTGATGATATATCCTAATGGGGACACTTGTTTGTGATGACAATAGTCTGGTGACAACAGTCGAATGCCCTGTTGTGTCTCCATCGGAGGAAGTGTGGGGAAATCTCTGCAATGGGGACACAGACAGAAATAAAAACAAATCCTTCCCCAAGCTAACAAAATTGGCAAAAAGTGCATTCTTCCCACTGACCACCAATGTAAGGGACATTCTTCCCACTGACCACCAATGTAAGGGACATTCTTCCCACTGATCACCAATGTAAGGGACATTCTTCCCACTGACCACCAATGTAAGGGGCATTCTTCCCACCGACCACCAATGTAAGGGACATTCTTCCCACTGACTAACAATGTAAGGGACATTCTTCCCATTGACCACCAAAGTTAGGAGCATTCTTCCCACTGACTCCCAATGTAAGGGGCATTCTTCTCACTGACCACCAAAGTTAGGAGCATTCCTCCCACTGATCACCAATGTAAGGGACATTCTTCCCACTGACCACCAATGTAAGAGCATTCTTCTCCCAGACCACCAATGTAAGGGGCATTCTTCCCACTGATCACCAATGTAAGGAGCATTCTTCTCCCAGACCACCAATGTAAGGGGCATTCTTCCCACTGACCACCAATGTAATGGGCATTCTTCTCACTGACCACCAATGTAAGGGACATTCTTCCCACTGATCACCAATGTAAGGGACATTCTCCCCACTGACTTCCAATGTAAGGGGCATTCTTCCCACTGACCCCCAATGTAAGGGGCATTCTTCCCACTGATCACCAATGTAAGGAACATTCTTCCCACTGACCACCAATGTAAGGGACATTCTTCCCACTGACCCCCAATGTAAGGAGCATTCTTCCCAATGACCACCAATGTAAGGAGCATTCTTCCCACTGACCTCCAATGTAAGGGATATTCTTCCCACTGATCACCAATGTAAGGGACATTCTTCCCACTGACCACCAATGTAAGGGACATTCTTCTCACTGACCACCAATGTAAGGGACATTCTTCTCACTGACCACCAATGTAAGGAGCATTCTTCCCACTGACCCCCAATGTAAGGGACATTCTTCCCACTGATCACCAATGTAAGGGACATTCTTCCCACTGACCCCCAATGTAAGGAGCATTCTTCCCACTGACCACCAATGTAAGGAGCATTCTTCCCACTGATCACCAATGTAAGGGACATTCTTCCCACTGACCACCAATGTAAGGAGCATTCTTCCCACTGACTGCCAATGTAAGGGACAGTCTTCCTTCTGGCCTCCAATGTAAGGAGCATTCTTCCCACTGCCCACCAAAGTTAGGAGCATTCTTCCCACTGCCCACCAAAGTAAGGAGCATTCTTCCCACTCATCACCAATCTGGGTAGCATGCTTCTAACTGGTCACCAATGCAAGTGTAATTTTTCCCTTTGACCTCTGATGAAATGTTTTTTGCAGGGGTTCCCCTAGACCTGAACGTTACTAGTAAAAAGGCTGAGAAAGGCTGATACAGACAAATAGGTAGAAAGAAATTTGGAAGATAATAAAGACAGGACAGGATGATGGTGGGGGGAGCTGAAACATGGCTGTAAACAGATATAGTAGCACAGAAGCAGCAGGACTTTGGAAAGCAATGCAAGCTGGATGGGGACAGAAGGGACCTTTGGTGGGGTATGGCCCAGCAGATGTAGGCAGAGAAGTATCGAGAATTTTGGAAAGTGATGCAAGCAGGTTGGGGACAGAGGGGACTTGTGGTGGTGCATGGCCCAGCAGATTTAGAAGTATCAAGAAGTTTGAAAAATGGTGCAAGCAGGAAGGGGGCAGAGGGTACCTGGGGTGGTGCATGGTTCAGCAGATGTAGAAGTATCAAGAAATTGGAAAGTGATGCAAGCTGGATGGGGACAGAGGGGACCTGTGGAGGTGCATGGCCCAGCAGATGTAGAAATATCAAGAAGGATCGGGTAGTGGGGACCTGTGGTGGTGTATTGCTCAGCAGATGTTTGCAGAGAAGTATCAAGAATTTCAATAAGCATTGAAAGCAGGTTGTGGATAGAGAGGACCTGTGGTGGTCAATGGTGCAGCTTATATAGAAGTATCAAGGAGTTTGGAAAGTGATGCAAGCTGGATGGGGACAGAGGGGACCTGTGGTGGTGCATGGCCCAGCAGATGTAGAAATATCAAGAAGTTTGGAAAGTGATGCAAGCTGGATGGGGACAGAGGGGACCTTTGGTGGTGCATGGCCCAGCAGATGTAGAAATATCAAGAAGTTTGGAAAGTGATGCAAGCTGGATGGGGACAGAGGGGACCTGTGGTGGTGCATGGCCCAGCAGATGTAGAAATATCAAGAAGTTTGGAAAGTGATGCAAGCTGGATGGGAATAGAGGGGACCTGTGGGGGGTGCATGGCCCAGCAGATGTAGAAATATCAAGAAGTTTGTAAAGTGATGCAAGCTGGATGGGGACAGAGGGGACCTGTGGTGGTACATGGCCCAGCAGATGTAGAAATATCAAGAAGTTTGGAAAGTGATGCAAGCTGGATGGGAATAGAGGGGACCTGTGGGGGGTGCATGGCCAAGCAGATGTAGAAATATCAAGAAAGATGGGGTAGAGGGGACCTGTGGTGATGTATTGCCTAGCAGATGTAGGCAGAGAAGTATCAAGAATTTCAGTAAGTAATGCAAGCAGGTTGTGGATAGAGGGGACCTGTGGTGGTCCATGGTCCAGCTTATGTAGAAGTATCTGACAAACTGTTTTTTTGCAGGGGTTCCCCTAGACCTGAAAGTTATCAGTAAAAAGGCTGAGAAAGGCTGATGCAGACAAATAGGTAGAAAGAAATTTGGAAGATAATAAAGACAGGACAGGATGATGGTGGGGGGAGCTGAAACGTGGCTGTAAGCAGATATAGTAGCACAGAAGCAGCAGGACTTTGGAAAGTGATGCAAGCTGGATGGGGACAGAAGGGACCTTTGGTGGGATATAGCCCAGCAGATGTAGACAGAGAAGTATTGAGAATTTTGGAAAGCGATGCAAGCAGGTTGGGGACAGAGGGGACTTGTGGTGGTGCATGGCCCAGCAGATGTAGAAGTATCAAGAAGCTTGGAAAGTGGTGCAAGCTGAATGGGGACAGAGGGGACCTGTGGTGGTACATGGCCCAGCAGATGTAGAAATATTAAGAAGTTTGGAAAGTGATGCAAGCTGGATTGGGATAGAGGGGACCTGTGGGGTTGCATGGCCCAGCAGATGTAGAAATATCAAGAAAGATGAGGTAGAGGGGACCTGTGGTGGTGTAGTGCCCAGCAGATGTAGGCAGAGAAGTATCAAGAATTTCAGTAAGTAATGCAAGCAGGTTGTGGATAGAGGGGACCTGTGGCGGTCCATGGTCCAGCTTATGTAGAAGTATCGAGGAGTTTGGAAAGTGATGCAAGTAGGATGGTGCCAGAGGGGACCTTTGGTGGTGTATTGCCCAGCAGATGTATGCAGAGAAGTATCAATAATTTCAATAAGTAATGCAAGCAGGTTGGGGATAGAGGGGACTTGTGTTGGTCCATGGTCCAGCTGATGTAGAAGTATCAATAATTTCAATAAGTAATGCAAGCAGGTATGGGGATAGAGGGGACTTGTGGTGGTCCATGGTCCAGCTTATGCAGAAGTATCAAGGAGTTTGGAAAGTGATGCAAGTAGGATGGTGCCAGAGGGGACCTTAGGTGGGGTATGGCCCAGCAGATGTATGCAGAGAAGTATCAAGAATTTCAATAAAGTAATGCAAGCAGGTATGGGGATAGAGGGGACTTGTGGAGGTCCATGGTCCAGCTGATGTAGAAGTATCAATAATTTCAATAAAGTAATGCAAGCAGGTTGGGGATAGAGGGGACTTGTGGAGGTCCATGGTCCAGCTGATGTAGAAGTATCAATAATTTCAATAAAGTAATGCAAGCAGGTTGGGGATAGAGGGGACTTGTGGTGGTCCATGGTCCAGCTGATGTAGAAGTATCAATAATTTCAATAAGTAATGCAAGCAGGTATGGGGATAGAGGGGACTTGTGGTGGTCCATGGTCCAGCTGATGTAGACAGAGAAGTAGCAAGAGGTTTGGAAAGTGATGCAGATAGGATGGAACGATTGGTGTGATCTAAGAAGATATAGACACATAGAGGTCCAGAGGTGTGAAATATGATGCAAATGTTGGGTGGACAGGGCCTGGGTAGCACTCAGATCACCAGGCTGGGGCTGGATGTCCTGTAGGCAGGTCACAGGTCTGTTCAGCAGCTGGCAAGGTCACAGTCATTGTCCCTGGCTGCAGAAGTCTCTGGGATAGCAGTCTTCAAGCCTTCCTGAGCAGAGCCAGTGACTGTGGACTGCAGTGCTCAGCAACCGCAGCGCCTGGGAATAAGACACATCTGGGAGCTGGCACACGGCAATGCCAAGCCAGGGACACAGCAAGTCCCAAGGATAATCCGCCTTATTTCATGGGCAAGGATGATGTACAAAGAGCAATAACCCCCCCCCCCCCCCTCCGTAAACTGACATTCTTTCATATCTGATGATTTCTTACACCTTGGTAATTCAGAATTTGCCAAAACCCTGAAAGACGATACGTAGAAAATAACCGCAGCTAGCCCTGAAAATAGACAGCGACAAGTATTTTCTGCCTCCGCGAGGCAATTGGATAAGGATTGAGTAGCCGGCAGCGAAGTGTAGTCCCAGCATTATATAATGCGATATAATTATCTTGGGCACAGTGCTGCAAATGTGAACCTTCCTGATACGTTAACACTTCATTCACACCTTCCTGACTACAATTTCACACATTTTTAACAATTATTATTATTATTATTATTAATCGTGCATTTGTTATTGTTGTCATGCGCTGCCATTGCCATTGATAGGCCTCACAACATCGTCTGGGACACAGCATTATCGGGGGGGGGGTGGGGGGGCTAAGAACTCTGATGTGAAAGGAAGGGGGGGGGGGTTAAGAACTGTGATATGAAAAAGAGGGGCTGAGGACTCTGATGTGAAAGGAAGGGGGCTGAGAACTCCGATGTGAAGTGGGGGGGGGGGGGATACTGAGGACTATGATTTGAAAGGAAGGGGGGGTGAAGACTCTGATGTGAAGGGAGGTCGGGGTGGAGGTTGAGGACCCTAATGTGAAAGGGGGGGGACTGAGGACTCTGATGTGAATGTAGTGGCCAAAGACTCTGATATAAAAGGGGGGCTGAGAACTCTGATGTGAAAGGGGGGGGGGCTGAGAACTTTGACTTGAGAGGAAGGGGGGGAGGCTGAAGACTCTGATGTGAAGGAGGGTAGCTGAGGACCCTAATGTGAAAGGGATGGGCTGAGGACTCTGATGTGAAAGGAGTGTCTGAGGACTCTGATGTGAAGGTGGGGGGGCAAGAACTCTGATTTGAAAGGAAGGGAGGGCTGAAGACTCTGATGTTTAGAGGGTTGGGGGTGGGGTGAGGACCCTAATGTGAAAGGGATGGGCTGAGGACTCTGATGTGACAGGAAGGAGGACTGATGACTCTGATATGAAAGGGAGGCTGAGGACTCTGATGTGAAGGTGGTAAAGGGGGGGGGGGTCTGAGGACTCTGATGTGAAGGGGGGCTGAGGACCCTAATGTAAAAGGAATGGGGACTGAGGACTCTGATGTGAAAGGAAAGGGCTGTCTAAGGAAAACTGTGAACTGTGGGGAGGGGTGCTGAGGACTTTGATGTGAAAAGAAGGGGTGCTGAGGACTTAGAAGTGAAAGAGACAGGCTGATGACTCTGATGTGAAAGGGATAGGCTGAGGACTCTGCTGTGAAAGTAAGGGAGGACTGAAGACTCTGATGTTTACGGGGTTGGGGGTGGGGTGAGGACCCTAATGTAAAAGGGATGGACTGAGGACTCTGATGTGAAAGGAAGGAGGACTGAGGACTCTGATGTGAAAGGGATAGGCCGAGGACTCTGAAAGGAAGGGGGACTGTGATGTGAAAGGAAAGGGCTGTCTAAGGAAAACTGTGAACTGTGGGGAGGGGTGCTGAGGACTTTGATGTGAAAAGAAGGGGTGCTGAGGACTCCCGTGTCAAACTGTGAATGGATGGGGGGAATTCTGATTTGGCAGAAATGTGCATTGGGGTGGCAGCCAGGATCCGTGGCCCCGCAGGGCACCGACACACGTAACATGCAATGTCACAGAGCCCTGGCATGTAGAAATTCTGGACTGAATATGTAAAACTGCGCTTCCACGGCTGACATCCCCTTCTAAAGATGCTAGTTCTCTGGCAGGGGCAGACTGACAACTCATGGGGCCCCCGGGTAATAGGGGATCATGGGGCCCCTGTGTCCTTGCCCAAACTTAAAAAAGCCTATGAAAAAGGTACCAGGGACATCTCATGGGGCCCCCTACTGACCCCGGGCCCTCGGCAGTGTCCCAGATGGTCAGTCCACCCCTATTCTCTGGCTTCCATGCCGGGCCCTCAATAGTCGAAGTCACTGTCCATGAGTGAGTGTCCTTATCAGTGTCTGCGGTCAGAGAACCCAAGGATCGGCATGATGGCCAGGTGCGTAGCATGTTCAAGAGGAGGCCAGTTCTGCAGCCTCCTTAGTTCTCACATGACAGGTTTCCAGTAAAGGACACATCCGGGAAGCCATGATTCTTCATGTGTGACAAGTGATCGGTCCCTGTGGATCAGGCGAGGAGGAAATCATTGATCTGTGCAATGATCTGCCCATTCCCCTCCATGTCTCCTTCCTGAGGTCGATGCATTCACGGGAGCCCACTGCCCTCCAGACATCAGTGTGCAGTGCTGGGACTTGCGGTTCCTCGGCTACATGGCTGGGGCGGAGTTTGATCCATCTGATATGCTGTGGGGTCAGGTATCTGAAAGTAGAAAGGTTGTATAGGCGGATTGTAATGTGTGCAGGGGTGGACTGACCATTCGAGCACCCGGGCACTGCCCGAGGGCCCGGGGTCAGTAGGGGGCCCCATGAGATGCCCCTGGTACCTTATTCATAGGCTTTTTTGGGTGTGGGCAAGGACACAGGGGCCCCATGATCCCCTATTGCCCGGGGGCCCCATGAGTTGTCAGTCCGCCCCTGAACGTATGTGGCCAACTTAGAATACAGCCTACATCTGAGGATCAGTATGTTAAATGAGCAGCAGTCAGTTAGCTATTGGATGACTGAGGATAAGTAAATATGATACAGGATGAGAATGTGGATCAGTGAGTAAGACTCGGACTAAGCAAGCATCTGTGCGTAAGTTAAAAAGCTAGTTTGTGGATGTGGATCAGTGAGTAAGATACCAGGTGAGTGTTTGAAATTGAAAAATACAGGATGATAATATATACTGGTGAGTAAGAGAAGAAGAACATAAATTACTTTAAGAGAGACAGAATACAAATGTGGCTTGGTGGTTAAGTGAAAATATGGGCAACTGGATGTCTAAGACACTTGTTGCAGCTTAATTGTGAGATATGATATCGGAATGCGGATCAGTGAAAAAGACAGAGGGTGCATATGGATCAGTGAGTGAGTTATGGGAGTAATCCGAGGGTCAGTGAGTAGGATGCTAAGTGTAAAAGTGGATCAGTGAATAAGATGTCAAATGAGGACACAGATTTTTAAAATACAAATTGAATGAATGGCTTGATGGATAAAAGAACAATAACATGAATAATTTTTCAAGTAACAGAATTACAATATGACTTGGTGGTTATGTGAAAATATAATGGTGAGTAAGAGAAGAAGAACATAAATTACTTTATGAGACACAGAATACAAATGTGGCTTGGTGGTTAAGTGAAAAAATGGGCAACTGGATGTCTAAGACACATGTTGTAGCTTAATTGTAAGATATGGGATCGGAATGTGGGTCAGTGAAAAAGACAGAGGGCACATATGGATCAGTGAGTAAATTGTAGAGCTAACCTGAGGGTCAGTGAGTAAGATAATAAGTGTTAATGTGGATCAGTAAATAAGATTTTTAAAATGCAAAATGATAGCATGGCTTGGTGGGAAGGAGAACAAGGACAGGGATTACTTTGCAAGAGGCAGAATAACAGCATAGGTTGTCTGAGGGTCAGTGAGTAAGATAATAAGTGTGAACGTGGATCAGTGAATAAGATGTCAAAAGAAGACATATATTTTTAAAATACATGTTGATAGTATGGTGGCTTGGTGGGAAGGAGAACAAGGACAGGAATTACTTTCTAAGAAGCAGAATAACAACAACGCAGCTTGTCTAAGAGTCAGTGAGTAAACTAATAAGTGTGAATGTGGATCAGTGAATAAGATGCCAAAAGAGGACATGGATTTGTACAATACAAGTTAATAGCATGGCTTGGTGGGAAAAAGAACAAGAACAGGTGTTGCTTTGCAAAAGGCAGAATAGCAATATGTCTTGTCTGAGGGTCGGTGAAAAAGATAATAAATGTGAATGTGAATCAGTGAATATTATACCAAAAGTGGACATTCATTTTTAAAATGCAAAATGATAGCATGGCTTGGTGGGAAGGAGAACAAGACGGGATTACTTTGCAAAAGGCAGAATAACAACATAGCTTGTCTAAGAGTCAGTGCGTAAGCTAATAAGTGTGAATGCGGATCAGTGAATAAGATGCCAAAAGAGGACATAGATTTATACAATACAAGTTAATAGCATGGCTTGGGGGGAATAACAACATAGCTTGTCTGAGGGTCAGTGAGTAAGATAATAAGTGTGAATATGGATCAGTGAATAAGATGCCAAAAGAGGACATGGATTTGTACAAGTTAATAGCATGGCTTGGTTAGTAAAAGAACAAGAACAGGGGTTGCTTTGCAAAAGGCAGAATAACAATATGTCTTGTCTGAGGGTCGGTGAAAAAGATAACAAATGTGAATGTGAATCAGTGAATATTATACCAAAAGAGGACATACATTTTTAAAATGCAAAATGATAGCATGGCTTGGTGAGAAGGAGAACAAGGACAGGGATTACTTTGCAAGAGGCAAAATAACAACATAGCTTGTCTGAGGGTCAGTGAGTAAGATAATAAGTGTGAATGTGGATCAGTGAATAATATGTCAACAGAAGACATGCATTTTTAAAATACATGTTGATAGCATGGTGGCTTGGTGGGAAGGAGAACAAGGACAGGAATTACTTTCCAAGAAGCAGAATAACAGGTCTTGCTTTGCAAAAGGCAGAATAACAATATGTCTTGTCTGAGGGTCAGTGAAAAAGATAACAAATGTGAATGTGAATCAGTGAATATTATACCAAAAGAGGACATTCATTTTTAAAATGCAAAATGATAGCATGGCTTGGTGGGAAGGAGAACAAGGACATGGATTCCTTTAAAAGAAGCAGAATAACAATGCAGCTTGTCTGTGGGCAGTGAGTAAGCTAATAAGTGTGAATGTGGTTCAGTGAAAAAGACGCCAAAAGAGGACATGGATTTGCATAATACAAGTTAATAGCATGGCTCTGTGGGAAAAAGAACAAGAACAGGTGTTGCTTTGCAAAAGGCAGAATAACAAGATGTTTTGTCTGAGGGTCGGTGAAAAAGATAATAAATGTGACTCAGTGAATATTATACCAAAAGAGGACATACATTTTTAAAATGCAAAATGATAGCATGGCTTGGTGGGAAGAAGAACAATGACAGGGATTATTTTGCAAGAGGCAGAATAACAACATAGCTTGTCTGAGGGTCAGTGAGTAAGACAATAATTGTGAATGTGGATCAGTGAATAAGATGCCAAAAGAGGACATGGATTTGCAGAATACAAGCTATTATTATTATACAGGATTATTATTATTATTATTATGCAGGATTTATATATTATTATTATTATTATTATACAGGATTTATATATTATTATTATTGTTATTATACAGGATTTATATTATTATTATACAGGATTTATATATTATTATTATTATTATTATTATTATTATTATTATACAGGATTTATATATTATTATTATTATTATACAGGATTTATATATTATTATTATTGTTATTATACAGGATTTATATTATTATTATACAGGATTTATATATTATTATTATTATTATTATTATTATTATTATACAGGATTTATATATTATTATTATACAGGATTTATATATTATTATTATTATACAGGATTTATATATTATTATTATTATTATTATACAGGATTTATTTATTATTATACAGGATTTATATATTATTATTATTATTATACAGGATTTATATATTATTATTATTATTATTATTATACAGGATTTATATATTATTATTATTATTATTATACAGGATTTATGTATTATTATTATACAGGATTTATATATTATTATTATTATACAGGATTTATATATTATTATTATTATTATTATTATACAGGATTTATATATTATTATTATTATTATTATACAGGATTTATTATTATTATTATTATTATACAGGATTTATATATTATTATTATTATACAGGATTTATATATTATTATTATTATTATACAGGATTTATATATTATTATTATTATTATACAGGATTTATATATATTATTATTATTATTATACAGGATTTATGGCGCCAACAGTTTGCTCAGCACTTTACAATATAACGGGAGACAATACAGCAGCAATACAGTTCAATACAAGAGGGATAGGAGGGCCCTGATCCTGGGAGCTTACAATCTAAGAGGGAGGGGCTAGTGGTACAAGAGGTAGTAACTGTGCGGGATGGACTGGTTGTAAGAGTTAATAGCATGGCTCGGTGGGAAAAAGAACAAGAACTGGTGTTGCTTTGCAAAAGGCAGACTAACAATACGTTTTGTCTGAGGGTCGGTGAAAAAGATAATAAATGTGAACGGGAATCAGTGAATATTATACCAAAAGAGGACATTCATTTAATACGAGATGATATCATGATGATATCATGATGTGGTGGGTAAGAGAACAAGAACACGGGTCGCTATGCAAGAGGCAGAATAACAACGCAGCTTGTCTGAGGGTCAGTGAGTAAGATAATAAGTGTGAATGTAGATCAGTGAATAAGATGCCAGAAGAGGACATGGATTTGTACAATACAACGTGGCTCGATGAGTAAAATAGGGGATGGAATGATGGATTTCTTAGACACATTTTATAATGGTAAGATATGAAAGTGGATCAGTGAGGGTGAGAACTGAAGAGAAAACATGGACTAGTGAGTAAGACACAGCAGTGAGTTGAAGAGGATAACAGAGCTTAACATAACAGGAAGCTGGGAGCTGCGTTTGGTAATTAATATTCCGGTTCATTATGGAAAAGATGATTAAGGTTTGTATCATAATTATTTGAACTGTCCCTGGAGAGGGAGGGGGAGGGGGAGGGAGCGCGTTCATTACGGAGAAGGGAAAGTGTGCGCACAGTGAAATACATTTGGCTTTTGAAGAATTGTTTGGCTGCATTTGTGGCCGCGGATTTTTCATTTATCTGATACATTTTACTCATTTTGTGTCTGGAAATGTCACATCCATCTGGCTGATGAGTCCCCCATGCCGAGTATATAAATCACAAAGTAGCAAATTGGAGATTCTTCTGATTTGATCATCACTAAGGTCGGCCATACATGGGTCGAAATTCGACCGATTTTTTGTCCAAAAATCGGACCTAAGAATAATCGGCTGATTTTTGCTCTTAGTGGGGTCACTGGCACCGGGCCGATTTTCATGGTTCCTCCCCTTTTCGTTGATATGGCAGGTTGGAAAATTCGTGAAAAACGACCGATTTTCGACTCAATGGCGGTCAAATCGTATGATCGTTTTTCCGAAAAGAATATGCACGTGAGCCGTGACCCGGAAGGAACAGAAGTTTCGCCTGTTATATGGGGTGAACTTTATGACTTGCTTTTCTAAATCAATGATGGCGCCATCGGATTACCGAGTGAACAACGTTTTTGATTTTCGGACGAAACATGTATGGTCTGCATAAGAGACACAGAAAATGTTAAAGTAGCCCTCTTACCAAGGCCGGCCATACATGGGTCAAAATTCGACTGATTTTTTTGTCCGCAAATCGGACCTAAGAATAATTGGCCGATTTTCGCTCTGTTAGTGGGTCAATGGCACCGGCCGATTTTCATGGTTCCTCCCCTTTTCGGTGATCGGACATGTTGGAAAATGCGTGAAAAACGGACGATTTTTGACTCAATGACAGTCAAATCGTACGATCGTTTTTCTGAAAAGAATAGGCGCGTGAGCCGTGACCTGGAAGGAAGAGAAGTTTTGCCTGTTCTATGGGGGGAACTTTATGACTCGGTCGGCCGATTTTCGAAATCATTGATGGCGCCATCAGATTACCGAGCGAATGACGTTTTCGATTTTCAGATGAAAATTCGTTTGGAATTCAACCCATGTATGGCCTGCATAAGGATGAGCTTCGGGTTCCAGCTGACCATGAGTATGACTTGAACCCAGTCTGCGCGTAGTTCGGCCAAGGTGCAAACAAACTGACCACATCTGGCCAGTTCACCCACCTGGTGCTGCAAAATGACAGATCCATGCCGGCCTTTGTTTATAAACAAACCATGCTGGGTGACATACTGGGTGATGTCATTGACCCAACATGGTCATGACTATATTTGGTCAGTGATGTCATTCTGCATTCCCCTTTGGGTATTTTTTTTTTTCATATCCAGCATCCAGCCAGGGATCTGTCATTTGTACCGAGGGAAGTTGCGGGTGAAGATTGTCGGGTCATCGATTGGATCATGTTGACTGACGTGGATCTACTTCACTTGACAACGTGATTGATGTTGGATTCACATTGGGGGGCATTGTTCATTTATTCACCTAATGGAGGAATTTCTTCATGATGTGGGTGTATTTATTTATTATTTACTTTTTTCGTGAATTAATATAAATTCTGTAATCCTTCAAATGGGGGGGGGGGGGTCTGGGGAGCTCACTTCAACAAGTCCCTCCTGCAGACCCCCACATTCTTTTTAGGGGACAGGATGTGCAGGTGAGGCCTTTGTACCAATCAACATGGGGGCAAGTTGTCCTTTCAGGGTGGCCATCCTAGCAAAGTACCCACCCAGTGTTGAGGGCATGTGGCCAGGTATTGTTCAGGAGGGGGGCTGCATCCTCACTCTTTCCTGGCTACCCAGGCTAAATGTCTTGTAAAGGGTCCTTTGAATATTTAGGGTAGAGTTTCTCCTCCAGAGTTCCGTGGAATCCTAGGGTTCCTCCAGATTTTGCTAGGTGTTCCTCCAGAGTTTACTAGGAGTTCCTCCAGAGTTTGCTAGTGGTTCCTCCAGATTTTGCTAGGGGTTCCTCCATATTTCGCTAGGGGTTCTTTCAGAGTTTGCTAGGGTTTCCTCCAGAGTTTGCTAGAGGTTCCTCCAGAGTTTGCTAAGGGTTCCTCCAGAGTTTGCTAGGGGTTCCTCCAGAGCTTGCTAGGGGTTCCTCCAGAGTTTGCTAAGGGTTCCTCCAGAGTTTGCTAGGGGTTCCTGGGTGGGTACTTCGCTAGGTTTTCAGGGTGGCCATCCTAGCAAAGTACCCACCCAGTGTTGAGAACATGTGGTCAGGTATTGTTCAGGAGGGGGGCTGCATCCTCACTCTTTCCTGGCTACCCAGGCTAAATGTCTTGCAAAGGATCCTTTGAATATTTAGGGTAGAGTTTCTCATCCAGAGTTCCGTGGAAGCCTCCAGATTTCCTCCAGAGTTTGCTAGGGGTTCCTCCAGAGTTTACAAGGGGTTCCTCCAGATTTTGCTAGGGTTTCCTCCAGAGTTTACTAGGTGTTCCTCCAGATTTTGCTAGGGATTCTTTCAGAGTTTGCTAGGGGTTCTTTCAGAGTTTGCTAGGGTTTCCTCCAGAGCTTGCTAGGGGTTCCTCCAGAGTTTGCTAGGGGTTCCTCCAGAGTTTGCTAGGGGTTCCTCCAGAGCTTGCTAGGGGTTCCTCCAGAGTTTGCTAGGGGTTCCTCCAGAGTTTGCTAGGGGTTCCTGGGTGGGTACTTTGCTAGGTTTTCAGGGTGCCCATCCTAGCAAAGTACCCACCCAGTGTTGAGAACATGTGGTCAGGTATTGTTCAGGAGGGGGGCTGCATCCTCACTCTTTCCTGCCTACCCAGGGTAAATGTCTTGTAAAATATACTTTGAATATTTAGGGTAGGGTTTCTCATCCAGGGTTCCATGGAAGCCTAGGGTTCCTCCAGATTTTGCTAGGGTTTCCTCCAGAGTTTGCTAGGGGTTCCTCCAGAGTTTACTAGGGGTTCCTCCAGCGTTTGCTAGTGGTTCCTCCAGATTTGGCTAGGGGTTCCTCCAGATTTCGCTAGGGGTTCTTTCAGAGTTTGCTAGGGGTTCCTCCAGAGTTTGCTAGGGGTTCCTCCAGAGCTTGCTAGGGGTTCCTCCAGAGTTTGCTAGGGGTTCCTCCAGAGTTTGCTAGGGGTTCCTGGGTGGGTACTTAGCTAGGTTTTCAGGGTGGCCATCCTAGCAAAGTACCCACCCAGTGTTGCGAACATGTGGTCAGGTATTGTTCAGGAGGGGGGCTGCATCCTTACTCTTTCCTGGCTACTCAGGCTAAATGTCTTGTAAAGGGTACTTTGAATATTTAAGGTAGGGTTTCTCATCCAGGGTTCCATGGAAGCCTAGGGTTCCTCCAGAGTTTGCTAGTGGTTCCTCCAGAGTTTACTAGGGGTTCCTCCAGAGTTTGCTAGGGTTTCCTCCAGCGTTTGCTAGGGGTTCCTCCAGAGTTTGCTAGGGGTTCCGCCAGATTTTGCTAGGGGTTCCTCCAGAGCTTGCTAGGGGTTCCTCAAGAGTTTACTAGGGGTTCACCCAGAGCTTGCTAGGAGTTCCTCCAGAGTTTGCTAGGGGTTCCTCCAGAGTTTGCTAGGGGTTCCTTGAGCAATGAGCAATTTCTTCCTCTCAGATAACTTCCCACTGACACCATTGATCGTTTTAGCTATCTGTAAGGGGGTAATTCTTCCCAATGACCACAAGTGTAAGGAGCATTCTTCCCTCTGACCATCACACTAATGTGTCATGAATTGTAGATATAGACATTTTTAGCATCGGAAAGTTATTTCAAAGGTTCCTCTGTGCTGAAAAGGTTGAGAAAGGCTGATTTAGGGTGACCCCCACCCTATTTTTTGTAAAATGTATACTGTCCCGTTAAGTAAAAAAACCCACAAATATGGCACCAATGAGATCATCCAGTGATGTAGATCCACATCAATCATGGTAATGCGCTGACTCAGTGCCCAAAGATGCTCAACCACCCGCTACTACCACTGCAAATGACAGATCCCCGGTTGGCTTCTGTATTTAAACAAAGAGCATGCTCGATGACATCATTGGTCAAATATGGTTATGATAATATTTGGTCGTTAACAGGGATCCCCGTCCCGTTTTTATTAAAAAAAAAAACCTAAGCCAGAGGTGATCTGTTGTTTAGTGTCAGCAGTGATAACAAATTCCAAATTACTGAGCACACCAATAGGATACTTGTTTCTGTATTCTTTAAAAGGGGCGGTTCTGGGAGGTGGGTAAAAGGTGGAACCAAGAGATGGTGCTTGGGGGTGGGTAGGGGGCGGAGACAGGGTGGACTCAGAAGGGGGGAGTTCCTTCACCTACTCTCTGAGAAAAAAAAAGCCTGGCAGATAGGTAATATCCAGGGGCGAACTGACCATTCGGTAACTCAGGGGCCCGGGGTCAGTAGGGGGCCCCATGAGATGCCCCTGGTTCCTTTCATAGGCTTTTTTTGAGTGTGGCGAGGACACAGGGACCCCATGATCCCCTATTGCCCGGGGGCCCCATGAGTTGTCAGTCCGCCCTAGGTAATATCATTCAGAACTAAGCTGACGCGGTGATGTCTAAGCCCCCGATGACGTCCCCAGTCCGGAAGGGGTAAAGTAGCTGCAACAGCCTCCGGGGCAAAAAGCCAGATATTGATAATTGTTAGAGAATTCACAAAAAAAAAAGACGGGAGAGAAAATCGTGAAAATAAAGCAGCCGGATCAGGGAGGTAAAAATTACAAACGGTGCAGACGGCGGACCTGCTGTGCGGAGATCAGACGGAGGGGGCGGCTTAATGAGAAGCCGGGGGACCTCGGCCTACGTAGAATCAGAGGGGAGGGGGTGGCTCGCAGCTGAAAAGTGGCAGTTCAAGGAAACCTCTCATTATCCTGCACTGATCTCTGAATATTATGGGGCCAAAACAACGGGAAACCTTTCATATGTAAAACATCAGAAAAGAATATAGAGGCGAACTCCAGGCGGATATACAACGAAGAATTCGCAGGGGCGTCCCTAGGGTTGGTGTCACCCGGTGCGGTAACACTTGGTGACACCCCCTCCGACGATCCCCACAGAATGGATCGGATCTGTGGATTGAGCATAATGGATCCGATCCATTATGTTCCCCAATCCGCAGATCCGATCCATCCTTCGGGGATCGTCGGCTCTCCTTACAACTGACCTTTTTGTGGAGCGGGTCCGGTGTCACCCCATATAGATTGCATGTCGATGATCCCCGCAGGATGGATCGGATCTGCAGATTGAGCATGATGGATCGGCGTCTGATTCATTATGTTCCCCAATCCGCAGATCCGATCCATCCTGCTGGGATCGTCGGCTTTCCTTACAACTGACCTTTTCATGGAGAGGCTCCGGTGTCACACCGTATAGGTTGCATGTCGATGATCCCCACAGGATGGTTCGAATCTGTGGATTGAGCATGATGGATCGGACTCCGATCCATTATGCTCCCCAATCCGCAGATCCGATCCATCCTGCGGGGATCGTCGGCTTGCTTTACAACTGACCATTTCGTGGAGCGGGTTCGGTGTCACCCCGTATAGGTTGCATGCCGACCATCCCTGCAGGATGGATCGGATCTGCAGATTGAGCATGATGGATCGGCGTCTGATTCATTATGCTCCCCAATCCGCAGATCCGATCCATCCTGCGAGGATCGTCGGCTTTCCTTACAACTGACCTTTTCATGGAGAGGATCCGGTGTCACCCCATATAGGTTGCATGTCGATGATCCCCGCAGGATGGATCGGATCTGCGGATTGAGCATGATGGATCGGACTCCGATCCATTATGCTCCACAATCCGCAGATCCGATCCATCCTGCGGGGATTGTTGGCTTGCTTTACAACTGACCTTTTTGTGGAGCAGGTCCGGTGTCACCCCGTGCAGTAGGTGTCACCCGGTGCAGCGCGCACCCCCCGCACCTGCCTCAGGACGCCACTGCGGTTAGGTATTCCTTCATAAGTCATCACACACATTTTTTTTAAAGCAGACGAAAAAAAATGGAGATAAATATTTATAAGTCCATTTAAAAAAATACCAGAAATGGCTTTTGCCGCGTTATTCCCCTTCAATACAGAGATTCCCCCTGCAGTACTTGTTTTCTGCCATTAGATGTCCTCAGTCCAACATGTCTCAGCCCGGGATGTCCCGAACCCGCCCACTCACAGCCTGTGATTGGATGGTGAAAGGAGAAGCGGAGGAGTGATAAGCTCATTTATGTCGCTCTGCTCTCTCCTTCTGTCAACATGCTTCTTTTTAGCTCATGAAGTGATTGACTTCTTCCTCTGATGCTGATACCGGGTCAAATTCCTGCTTGCATTGATAAAATGCATCTCATGAGGTTTTATCGATTACTTGTGTCGTTTACATCTGCCTGGAGTCTAGCTATGAATTGTCCCCTTCAACTGGGGTAGAGGTTTTCTTGTGCACGGGTGACTTCCTGTAGGGTGACAACGTTCTTCCCTATCCCCGAATTCTGCTCCTACGTTGTCACCCTGCCACATGAGTGGCTGTTTCAACACACGTCACGTAGGCTAGAGCCTCAAAGATGACATTTTTGTACACCTTGGTTCTTGCACTGGTTCCCATGACCAACTCCTGGGGTGGGGTGTACCCTCTATGGTGCACGCCACTCACTGGCAGTTACCTAGGCACCTATACTGCCTGCCATTCCTGCCATGAAGGTTCTTGTACATGCACTTCCTGTTATAGGGTGACAACGCCATTCCCTATGACTGAATTCTGCTCCTACGTTGTCACCCTGTCAGATGAGTGGCTGCATCAACACACATCAAGTAGGCTAGATCCTCAAAGATTACATCTTTGCACCCCTTGGTTCTTGCACTGGTTCCCATGACCAGTTCCTGCCAGACTATATATACAGACCCCTCTTACCCAAGATGCCTCACACTGGCATTGGCAGGGTTGGGACTACCTTACCCTCTATGGTACACCCCACTCACTGCCAGTTACCTAGGCACCGATGCTAACTGTCATTCCTACCTTGAAGGTTCTTGTACAGGCACTTCCTGTTATAGGGTGACAACGCCATTCCCTATCCCCGAATTCTGCTGCTATGTTGTCACCCTGTCACATGAGTGGCTGTTTCAACACACATCATGTAGGCTAGATCCTCAAAGATTACATCTTTGCACGCCTTGGTTGTTGCACTGGTTCCCATGACCAACTTCTGCCAGACTATATATACAGACCCCTCTTACCCAAGATGACCCACACTGGTATTGGTAGGGTTGGGACTACCTTACCCTCTATGGTACACCCCACTCACTGGCAGTTACCTAGGCACCTATACTGCCTGCCATTCCTGCCATGAAGGTTCTTGTTTAGGCACTTCCTGTTATAGGTTGACAACGCCATTCCCTATGACTGAATGCTGCTCCTATGTTGTCACCCTGTCACATGAGTGGCCGTTTCAACACACATTATGTAGGCTAGATCCTCAAAGATGACATCTTTGCACCCCTTGCTTCTTGCACTGGTTCCCATGACCAACTCCTGGGGTGGGGTGTACCCTCCATGATACACCCCCCTCACTGGCAGTTACCTAGGCACCTATACTGCCTGCCATTCCTACCATGAAGGTTCCTGTACATGCACTTCTTGTTATAGGGTGACAACGCCATTCCCTATGACCGAATTCTGCTCCTTCGTTGTCACCCTGTCACATGAGTGGCTGTTTCAACACACATCACGTAAGCTAGAGCCTCAAAGATGACATTTTTGTACACCTTGGTTCTTGCACTGGTTCCCATGACCAACTCCTGGGGTGGGGTGTACCCTCTATGGTGCACGCCACTCACTGGCAGTTACCTAGGCACCTATACTGCCTGCCATTCCTGCCATGAAGGTTCTTGTACATGCACTTCCTGTTATAGGGTGACAACGCCATTCCCTATGACTGAATTCTGCTCCTACGTTGTCACCCTGTCACATGAGTGGCTGCATCAACACACATCAAGTAGGCTAGATCCTCAAAGATTACATCTTTGCACGCCTTGGTTGTTGCACTGGTTCCCATGACCAATTCCTGCCAGACTATATATACAGCCCCTTCTTACCCAAGATGCCTCACACTGGCATTGGCAGGGTTGGGACTACCTTACCCTCTATGGTACACCCCACTCACTGCCAGTTACCTAGGCACCGATGCTAACTGTCATTCCTACCTTGAAGGTTCTTGTACAGGCACTTCCTGTTATAGGGTGACAACGCCATTCCCTATCCCCGAATTCTGCTGCTATGTTGTCACCCTGTCACATGAGTGGTTGTTTCAACACACATCATGTAGGCTAGATCCTCAAAGATTACATCTTTGCACCCCTTGGTTGTTGCACTGGTTCCCATGACCAGTTCCTGCCAGACTATATATACAGACCCCTCTTACCCAAGATGCCTCACACTGGCATTGTCAGGGTTGGGACTACCTTACCCTCTATGGTACACCCCACTCACTGCCAGTTACCTAGGCACCTATACTGCCTGCCATTCCTGCCATGAAGGTTCTTGTTTAGGCACTTCCTGTTATAGGTTGACAACGCCATTCCCTATGACTGAATGCTGCTCCTATGTTGTCACCCTGTCACATGAGTGGCCGTTTCAACACACATTATGTAGGCTAGATCCTCAAAGATGACATCTTTGCACCCCTTGCTTCTTGCACTGGTTCCCATGACCAACTCCTGGGGTGGGGTGTACCCTCCATGATACACCCCCCTCACTGGCAGTTACCTAGGCACCTATACTGCCTGCCATTCCTACCATGAAGGTTCCTGTACATGCACTTCTTGTTATAGGGTGACAACGCCATTCCCTATGCCCGAATTCTGCTCCTTCGTTGTCACCCTGTCACATGAGTGGCTATTTCAACACACATTATGTAGGCTAGATCCTCAGAGTTGACATTTTTGCACCCCTTGCTTCTTGCACTGGTTCCCATGACCAACTCTTGCCGGACTATATATACAGACCCCTCTTACCCAAGATGCCCCACACTGGCATTGGCAGGGTTGGGACTACCTTACCCTCTATGGTACACCCCACTCACTGCCAGTTACCTAGGCACCGATGCTAACTGTCATTCCTACCTTGAAGGTTCTTGTACATGCACTTCCTGTTATAGGGTGACAACGCCATTCCCTACCCCCGAATTCTGCTGCTATGTTGTCACCCTGTTACATGAGTAGCTATTTCAACACAGATTATGTAGGCTAGATCCTCAAAGATGACATCTTTGCACCCCTTGCTTCTTGCACTGGTTCCCATGACCAACTCCTGCTGGACTATATATACAGACCCCTCTTACCCAAGATGCCCCACACTGGCATTGGCAGGGTTGGGACTGCCTTACCCTCTATGATACACCCCACTCACTGGCAGTTACCTAGGCGCCTATACTGCCAGCTCTTCAATACAGGGTTCCCAACCCTAACTATGGCGACATCTACTGGTTAATTAGGGGAACTACACTGAGCACATGTACATTGCTGGTCTTCTTCTGGTTTTGGGCCACCTGACGATCTGTGCTGTGATTAGCCTCAGCACAAGTCGATTGGCAGGTTACAGAAAATTATTTTGGCTGTATAACAGCTGATTGGCTGTGGCCAATCACAGAACAGAGTCCTGTGTTTAAAAAGACACAGACTGCGATCTGGCTGTTTTTTCTCCCCGGCTCAACTCTGAGCTCAGGGGAAAAAAAAAACCAGCCAGATCTGTGAATGAAAGCAGCACATGTTACACTTGGTAGGCACACAGTTAACCCCTTGATTGCTCTCCTGATCACCTTGTCACCCAGCCAGTGCCATTAGTACAGTGTACAGTACAGGGGTGGACTGACAACTCATGGGGCCCTCAGGCAATAGGGGATCATGGGGCCCCTATGTCCTCGCCCACACTCAAACCACACCCAAAAAAGCCTATGAAAGGTACCAGGGGTATCTCATGGGGCCCCCTACTGACGCTGGGCCCTCGGGCAGTGCCCGAGTTCACAAATGGTCAGTATTATCACTGATCACTGTATTAAGCCAGCCATAGATGATTCGAATTTCAGGCAGTTCATCAGGGACCGGCCAAGATTCGAACCATGTATGGCCAGGCTGATTGTACCCAAGTTGATTGTTGTCTGACTTGGGTCCAACCAGATTTCTGATTTTACATGCGATTACTGCTAGCGGCTATTATAGCCACTAGCAATATTCACTGTGTGCTCCCGGCAGGAATGCCCCCCCCCCCCTTCTCCGGGAGAACACAATAGCTCTGCAGGGGTGTTGACAGGGGACTCAATTTTCTTTCCTGCAACCCGTATTTGCAGGATGGAAAATCTCATCATGTATGGCCTGCTTTGGTGTCACTAGCAACATCAGTGTCAATTAGTCAGTTGGTTTCCTTCTCAGCCATCATCAGTTAGTGCCAGATTGCCCACCACACTATCCTGGTCCCACTATAAGTCGCTGATCCCGCCATTACCAGTATAGCATTATAGCTGCGTAAATTCCAGTATATATACATAATTACATAGTTAGTCTGGCTGAAAAAAGACAAAAGTCCATCTAGTTCAACCATTAAAAAAAAAGTTATAATCCTACACCCACAGTTGATCCAGAGGAAGGCAAAAAACCAGCAAAGCACGATCCAATTTGCTCCTGCAGGGAAAAAATTCCTTCCTGATCCCCCGAGTGGCAATCGGATATTCCCTGGATCAACTTTCCCTATAAATGTTATATCCAGTTATATTCTGTGTATCCAAGAAAGAATCCAGGACTTTCCTACAGCAATCCACTGAGCTGGCCACAACCAACTCTTGAGGGAGTCTATTCCACGTTCTCACAGCTCTTACTGTGAAGAAACCTTTCCATGTTTGGAGATGACATTTCTTTTCCTCCAGACTGTATACCATAGTTTGTAGACTCTATAACTTTCACACCAATTAATATACAATTAACCAATGTCATGTAGCAGAACACACTTTGGCCTAAATTTATGAAGAAATTTGATTTTATTATGTTTTATAACTGAAAGTAGAAAATATTTTTTCAAAATTTTAGTTTTTTTTCCCATTTATTTCATAAAAAAGAATAAATTAAACACCACTAAAAGAATGCTCTATTTGTGTGAAACAATATTTGATATTATTATTGCTAATAATGATATTAATAATAATGATGTTATTTAATTATGGGTAGAGTGTTGCATGACTGCGCAATTACCGGTTAAAGTAGCACAGTGCTGAATAGCAAAAAAAATGAACAAAAACAAAACAAATATCCTGGTCTTGAAGGAGGTAAAACCTACCAGAAATCAAATGGTTAAAAAAAAGACAGAGAGCACAGCAAACGGTTAAAAAAAGGCAGCAAGCACAGTAAATGATATTGAAATAGGGGGTTACTTCTTCTTTAAGGGGCACTGCATGGGTAGAGTGTTGCATGACTGCGCAATTACCAGTTAAAGTAGCACAGTGCTGAATAGCAAAAAAAACAAAACAAAAAACAAATGTCCTGGTCTTGTAGTGGGTAAAACCTACCAGAAACCAAATGGTTAAAAAAAAGGCGGAGAGCACAGTAAATGATATTGAGTTAGGAGTTTACTTCTATTTTAAGGGGCACTGCATGTGTAGAGTGTTGCATGACTGCAAAATTACTTGTTAAAGTAGCGCAGTGCTGAATAGCAAAACAAAATGTCCTGGTCTTGAAGGAGGTAAAACCTACCAGAAATCAAATGGTTAAAAGAAAAGGCAGAGAGCACAGCAAATGATATAGAGTAAGGGGTTTCCTTCTACTTTAAGGGGCACTGCATGGGTAGAGTGTTGCATGACTGCGCAATTACTGGTTAAAGTAGCACAGTGCTGAATAGCAAACCCCCCCCCCAAAAAAAAAATGTCCTGGTGTTGAAGGAGGTAAAACCTACCAGAAATCAAATGGTTAAAAAAAAAAAGGCGAGAGCACAGCAAATGGTTAACAAAAGGCAAAGAGCACAGTAACTGATATTGAATTAGGGGTTACTTCTACTTTAAGGGGCACTGCATGGGTAGAGTGTTACATGACTGCGCAATTACCGGTTAAAGTAGCGCAGTGCTGAATAGCAAAAAAAACAAACACAAAAAACAAATGCCCTGGTCTTGAAGGAGGTAAAACCTACCAGAAATCAAATGGTTAAAAAAAATGCAGAGAGCACAGTACATGATATTGAGTTAGGGGGTTACTTCTACTTTAAGGGGCACTGCATGGGTAGAGTGTTGCATGACTGCGCAATTACCGGTTAAAGTAGCGCAGTGCTGAATAGCAACCCCCCCCCAAAAAAAAAAATGTCCTGGTGTTGAAGGAGGTAAAACCTACCAGAAATCAAATGGTTAAAAAAAAGGCAGAGAGCACAGCAAATGATATTGAGTTAGGGGGTTACTTCTACTTTAAGGGGCACTGCATGGGTAGAGTGTTGCATGACTGCGCAATTACCGGTTAAAGTAGCGCAGTGCTGAATAGCAACCCCCCCCCCCAAAAAAAAAATGTCCTGGTGTTGAAGGAGGTAAAACCTACCAGAAATCAAATGGTTAAAAAAAAGGCAGAGAGCACAGCAAATGATATTGAGTTAGGGGGTTACTTCTACTTTAAGGGGCACTGCATGGGTAGAGTGTTGCATGACTGCGTAATTACTGGTTAAAGTAACGCAGTGCTGAATAGCAAAAAACAAATGTCCTGGTCTTGAAGGAGGTAAAACCTACCAGAAATCAAATGGTTAAAAAAAAAGACAGAGAGCACAGCAAATGGTTAAAAAAAAGACGGAGAGCACAGTAAATGATATTGAAATAGGGTTACTTCTACTTTAAGGGGCACTGCATGGGTAGAGTGTTGCATGACTGCGCAATTACCGGTTAAAGTAGCGCAGTGCTGAATAGCAAAAAAAAAAACCAAAAGAAACAAACAAAAAAAAATGTCCTGGTCTTGAAGGAGGTAAAACCTACCAGAAATCAAATGGTTAAAAAAAGGTGGAGAGCACAACAAATGGTTAACAAAAGTCAGCGAAGCAAGCACAGTAAATGATATTGAGTTAGGGGGTTACTTCTACTTTAAGGGGCACTGCATGGGTAGAGTGTTGCATGACTGCGCAATTACCGGTTAAAGTAGCGCAGCGCTGAATAGCAAAAAAAAGTCCTGGTCTTGAAGGAGGTAAAACCTACCAGAAGGTGGAGAGCACAACAAATGGTTAACAAAAGGCAGCGAAGCAAGCACAGTAAATGATATTGAGTTAGGGGGTTACTTCTTCTTTAAGGGGCACTGCATGGGTAGAGTGTTGCATGACTGCGCAATTACCAGTTAAAGTAGCACAGTGCTGAATAGCAAAAAAAACAAAACAAAAAACAAATGTCCTGGTCTTGAAGTGGGTAAAACCTGCCAGAAATCAAATGGTTAAAAAAAGGCGGAGAGCACAGCAAATGATATTGAGTTAGGGGGTTACTTCTACTTTAAGGGGCACTGCATGGTGGATGGAGGAGGACTGGGTGCAAGACCTTGAGTTCCGTCCTTTTAGGTGGCTACAGCTTGTGTTTACTACTCCGTTAAACATACTTCCGTTACAAGTGAATATCTTGTTTGCGGTTCCTAATTATACCCGCCCGCTGCGCCAATGTGGTCTGGCTAGAAGAATTCCTAGCGATAGAGCTGGACTCTGGGCAGGAGGACATTCTGACATAACATCCATAGCACACGTGGGCCAATGTGTTTCCGGAATGCCATAAATCCTTGGTGACAGAATGATATTGCACGCTGAACTTGCCTCCAAGCCCCCCCCCCCCCCACCGCAGAGCCTCGTTCTCACCACCTTCTCGGTATTTCACGCTAATTAAAACATGTTTTCTGATTTCCCTTGCAGAGTTCCACTTCCTCCTGACGGATGAACCCCTTGCCCGTCCAAAAAAAAAAATCACCCTTTGAAGACCTGAATGATCTATCCTCCACCTCCAAAGAAGAGTTTTGGGCAGGGCGAGTGGAGGGGGGGGGCGCCTTCCAACGAAATCTAAAATTAGCCCCCCTGTGAACGGTCAGCTGGGGATCGAGTGACACCTTCTAGAACACGAGGAAGGGGGGGGGCCAGGACGAGACGGGAAAAAGAACAGCATAGACACGGGAACATTTGGAGGGATTCTACGCTTTGTAACTCCCAATCAGAAGAGGAGGACACGGATATGTAACAAACGTAGGAACCCAACGAGCCAACGAGCCGTGAAAGGATCAAAAAAACTAGAAACTCGCAAAACAGAACATTTTAAAGAAGGGGAGGGGGGATTCCTAAGCCACTGGTTCTCGACTAAAGGGTTCCAATTTCCGCAAAGGACTTTATTAACAGCCCAAGTTAAAGTCATGGACTACTGGCTGGTGTTGTTACTTTGCCTTATGGCAGGTAAGTGACCTTCTTGCGTTGTTTTATGACTAGAGTGGCACTGTTAGGCCCAAACACCTGAGAGAGATGCCTCCATTTTATGCTCTCCGCTTGCTCATGATATTGGCACAGTAGGTGGATGCTAAGATTTAACCTCCTAATGCAATGAGAGTGCATCTCCATCGTTTGAGAACATAGTCCACATCCATGGTGGTGACAGGCTTCCTTTTGTCGTACGCGGGGTAGCTGACAGTCTTGAGGAACGCCTTGACCACTCTGTGGGTCTCCTCATAGAAGGGTCAGAGGCTTGTGTGGGCCAAACATTGGATGGTGGGTTTAGTGATGTCTCAAAACACCCTCCTGCAGAGCTTAGCATCTATTTTCCCCCCACCCGTCCCCTAGCCAGACATTTTGGACTTCTTCAGACAAAATAATATTGGCACAGTGGTGCACTCCAGAATGGGAAATCCAAAATGTCCAAGTTGTCAACTGTCTAAGAGAGAATATCCTCTTGCTCCGGAGAGATCTCTGACATCCTGCTGTGTTCAGGATTTTCCAAACTTGACCACACTCAGCAAGCAGGCTTTGACTTGACTTGGCTCTTCTTCTGGAGAGGAGATGCCCCCATCTTAAGGCCTTCACTCACTCATGATATTGGCACAGTGGTCCAAATCCAAATTGGGAAATCCAAAATTTTGAGTTGACATCTTTTACTTCCTGCTGTGTTCAGGACTAGCAAAACTCGGCCACACACATCAAGCAGGCTTTGACTTTGCCTTGAAGTTTGGCTCTTCTCCTGGAGAAGAGATGCCCCCTTCTTAAGTCTTTCATTCGCTCATGATATTGGCACAGTGGTTCAGTCCAAATTGGTAAATCAAATATTTTGAGTTGACATCTCCTCTTACTTCCTGCAGTGTCCTGGATTACCAAAAGTTGGCCACACTCAACAAACAGGCTTTGACTTTACCCTCTGGAAGAACCCTAGGGTTCCACAGAACCCTAAAGCTTTGGCTCTCCTCTCAACATCTCACCAAATTGAGGTCATCTGCCAGGATTGACCAGGGAGGGAAAGATGAGGGTGCTGTTGAGCTAAGAGTTGGGACAGCTTACATACATTTTGATTAAACCATTTACCTTCACGTGGCCCAAAACTAATCCTTCATTTGAACATAAATGTTCCAACATTGGAACCCCATAACCTGATTGCAACAGCAACTGCAAGATGGCTAAATTCATTCCCCAAAATACCACTTGGCTGTTTGGCCCCTTTTTCCACAGAACAGGGCAGAGATGTTTTCCTCACACACAGCTTGTCATTTCGGCAATGGTAGTACAACTGTCTAAAGGAAGAGATCTAGTAGTCAACCAATAGGACTAAACAACCCTGAACGTTCATTCACAGGACTGGGTAGAATTGGTCTTTATGCTTGGTTCACATCTGTGCGGGTGGTGCTGTTGCGGGACCCGCACAAAAGTACCTGCAGCCGCACAGAGGAATGCAGGACCCCTGGGCGGGTGCCATTAGTTATAATGGAAATCACAACCGTATTGAGAACCTTGGTTCCCGTATGGGCTGCTTTTCCCGAAGAAGTGCAGGGACTTCGTCCCGGGCCACGGGAGTCCATTCAAATGAATGGGCTCTTGTGCCCGCGCAAAACGTGGCCCACACAGTCACACATATGTGAACCTAGTGTTAGTGGACCTGTCATAGATTTGAACTTTATTACCATTACTTTTACAATAGTATTTGTCTTTTAAATAGTCTGTCACATATGGTCTTCTTTTGTCTGGTCCAGGCTTAATAGAACTTGGCCACACTCAACAAGCAGGCTTTGACTTTGCCACAGAGAAGCCTTTCTAAAAATCTTTGGAGTCTTGAGGAACCCCTGCTTAAACCAATTCACCAGAGGTCAGTGAGAAAAATGCCCCTTACTTTGAGGGTCCGTAGGAAGAAAGCAATGTCTTACGGAGGTGGCCAGAATGTAACCCTTACCGACGCCATAGACATCCATGTTGTGCTGCTGGCTTTGCCAGTTGACGTTGGCCCTGAAACTATGCAAGCACCCTAAAATGTTAGGTCAACCAGCCACAACTCAAAACATCTTGAGGAACCCTAGTTGATGATGGTTTGCCTAGAGCTTTGGCTTTCCTCCTACTGTCCCACCACTTGCCCGTAATCTCCTGGCGGTGAATGGGAGGATGGTAGAATGAAGGTCCTACCTGAGCTATTTGTTTGGACTCTGATTTGTGAGTGTGGCTATGTCCCACCACTTGCCCGTAATCTCCTGGTGCCGACCACGAGGATGCAACCTCTTATGGAGGTGGCCAGAATGTAACCCTTATCGACACCATAGACATCCATGTTGTCATGCTGCTGGCTTTGCCAGTTGGCGTTGGCCCTGAAACTATGCAAGCACCCTCAAATGTGAGGTCAACCAGCCACAACTCAAAACATCTTGAGGAACCCTAGTTGACGATGGTTTGCTTAGAGCTTTGGCTTTCCTCCTACTGTCCCAGCACTTGCCCATAATCTCCTGGCGGCGAATGGGAGGATGGTAGAATGAAGGTCCTACCCGAGCTATTTGTTTGGACTCTGATTTGTGAATGTGGCTATGTCCCACCACTTGCCTGTAATCTCCTGGTGCCGACCACGAGGATGCAACCTCTTATGGAGGTGGCCAGAATGTAACCCTTATCGACAACATAGACATCCATGTTGTCATGCTGCTGGCTTTGCCAGTTGGCGTTGGCCCTGAAACTATGCAAGCACCCTCAAATGTGAGGTCAACCAGCCACAACTCAAAACATCTTGAGGAACCCTAGTTGACGATGGTTTGCTTAGAGCTTTGGCTTTCCTCCTACTGTCCCAGCACTTGCCCGTAATCTCCTGGCGGCGAATGGGAGGATGGTAGAATGAAGGTCCTACCCGAGCTATTTGTTTGGACTCTGATTTGTGAGTGTGGCTATGTCCCACCACTTGCCTGTAATCTCCTGGTGCTGACCACGAGGATGGTAGAATGAAGGTCCTACCCGAGCTATTTGTTTGGACTCTGATTTGTGAGTGTGGCTATGTTTTTGGGGGATCCTT
This sequence comes from Staurois parvus, assembly GCF_062004578.1. Classification (NCBI taxonomy): domain Eukaryota; kingdom Metazoa; phylum Chordata; class Amphibia; order Anura; family Ranidae; genus Staurois; species Staurois parvus. The sequence goes on from NW_028318522.1 coordinate 301,585, forward strand.
GATCCCGACACCATTAAATACACCTATCATAGGTGATGGGTTTTTCCTGGTTCTTCAACTACTGGGGAGGAAAAGTGTCCACATGAAAGTTCTGTTGGTATTTCTAAATTATTACCTAGTTGCTTCAGGTATAGCAACAAATATTTTTAAGGAGCGGGGAAAGGTTCAAATTGTTTTGTCTTGCTTTCTATAGAAGTAGAACATGATTACTTTGCAAGTCAGTTTTCACTTGGTGGATACTTTGATGGTAGACCCCATCATTTGGTCTTGGGTTCCTGTGGTATGTTTTGTGTTTCTGCATTACTAGCATTGTTTGTCTGTCCCAAATGTCACTCAGGCCACGTTGCTGTACGCCCACTGAGTACACCACTGTAACTCTACACTGCTCCGGCCAGAGATACGAGGGACTTCACTTATTGAGTAAGAAGAGACAAGTCTGCCATCCTCAGAAAACAAGCAGCCATATAGGGCAAAAAAAAAAAAAAATCAATCAATAAATAAAAGAAATCATTAGGCAAACAAACTAAAATAAATAAATAAAATAGACAAAATAATAAAAAAAATAAAATAAAATAAACCAAAAAAATAAATCATTAGTAAAAAAAATGAATTAAATAGAATAAAATAAAACAAAAAAATAAAATAAGCCAAATAATAAAAAAATAAAACAAAAAAATAATAAAATGAAATAGACAGTGCTACCCTACACCCCACCTCTATTCCTGTTCAATTCTAATACACGTTTATCAAAGCGCCGTAGGCCAGTGTGCAACAAACTACTTCAAACCAAAATAAACATAAACAAATCTCATAAAAGTGCCAGGTGCAATCGATATTTAAAATAAACATCCAATTCCTATAATAAGAAAAATCTAATAGTAATATCTGTAAAAAATATTTGTAAAAATAAATCATTAGGCAAATCAAATCAAATACTGAATAAAATAAAATAGACAAATAAATAAATAAATTAAACCAATAAAATAAATATTTTGGCAAATAAAATATAATAATAAACAAAATAGACAAATAAAAATAAAATAAAATAAACCAATAAAATAAATCATTAGACAAATAAAATAAAATTAAAATAATAAAATTAATGAATAGAATAGAATAAAATAATGTATAGAAATAAAATAGTCAGATTCTATTGTGTGCTTGCAGTTAGGGGGGGGGCACTCAGGAGGGCATGGGCAGCAGGAGGAAATGTATGATGCACAGGGAGGGTGATGGGTGCAGGGGGGGGGGAATTACTGGAACCGATCCCCTGTATGATTCTCTCTGCAGCAGCTGAAAGCCAGTGGGAATGAAAGGAGGAGAATGCTTTCAGCTGTTGCAGAGAGAGCCATACAGGGGATCGGTTCCAGTAATTGTCCCCCAGCTGTGCCGATCCCCCTCCCTGCCCACATTCAATTTATTAATTTTCCTAGGCCCCCCTTATGGCCTGGGCTGCATACAGGAGGACTGGTGGTACCCCCTTATCCATGGCCCTGTTCACATGTAGCCACACGCCTTGGGTTTACCTGCGATTAGGGTTGGATGTCCAAGCTTGGACATGCTCAGCTGGAGAGGAAAGTGCTAGATGATGCTGGACGTCTTTCAGCCAGGAAAGGAGGCGGAGCTCTATCTTACTTGCTGCAGCTTCTAATGCACATTGTGAGAAGCTTACAGTGTGCAGTGAGATCAGAGGAAGCTGTTTTTTAGTCCAGGAGAGGAGCCGGTACACCTGTGCAAGACTGGAGGGGAGGAGCCAGTACACCTGTGCAAGACTAAAGGGGAGGAGCCGGTACAGCTGTGCAAGACTGAAGGAGAGGAGCTGGCTCACCTGTGCAAGACTGAAGGGGAGGAGCCGGAACACCTGTGCAAGACTGAAGGGGAGGAGCCGGAACACCTGTGCAAGACTGAAGGGGAGGAGCCGAAACACCTGTGCAAGACTGAAGGGGAGGAGCCAGAACACCTGTGCAAAACTGAAGGGGAGGAGCCGGAACACCTGTGCAAGACTGAAGGGGAGGAGTCAGTACACCTGTGCAAGACTGAAGGGGAGGAGCAGGTACACCTGTGCAAGACTGAAAGGGAGGAGCCGGTACACCTGTGCAAGACTGAAGGGGAGGAGCCACTACACCTGTGCAAGACTGAAAGGGAGGAGCCACTACACCTGTGCAAGACTGAAAGGGAGGAGCCGGTACACCTGTGCAAGACTGAAAGGGAGGAGCCACTAACCCTGTGCAATACTGAAGGGGAGGAGCAGGTACACCTGTGCAAGACTGAAGGGGAGGAGCCACTACACCTGTTCAAGACTGAAGGGGAGGAGCCACACCTGTGCAAGACTGAAGGGGAGGAGCCACTACACCTGTGCAAGACTGAAGGGGAGGAGCCAGTACACCTGTGCAAGACTGAAGGGGAGGAGCTGGTAACCTGTGCAAGACTGAAGGGGAGGAGCTGGTAACCTGTGCAAGACTGAAGGGGAGGAGCCGGTACACCTGTGCAAGACTGAAGGGGAGGAGCCGGTACACCTGTGCAAGACTGAAGGGGAGGAGATCATAATCAGCCAAAGCAGTGAGGTCTCCCATACATTGTATTCTATTATAAATCCTGATACGTAAATCTAAATCCACTGAGCTGGAAATTCGGTGCTTTTGTTTTCTCTTCGGAGCGCAGATATGTGATGCACATGAATGCTCCCCTCTGTCTGCAGGAGGAACGTTCCATTCACTCATATTCAGGAATTATCTCCTTTTTTTTACAGATGGGGAAAAAAAAAATTACAGAAAAAAGTGTCCTTTTGTTTGCTTCCTCTCTTGTCCTTCCAGTCCCGGCTCCTCTCGGGGTAAACCTTTCTGTGTTTCCATTCAGCCTGTCTGCGGATGCACTGTGCCTGCAGACCAGGACCGGGAACAAGGATTTACCCCACACACCTGCCCCACTCCACACCTTCTGTACTAGGACACAGAGGTGGCCATGGGAAAAATAGGGAATTTATGGTTTTTGAATACAAACCCAACAGGAATAGGGTGAGGTTTGCACCCACAGGTGCGACCGAGCGTGCGTTTTCTGTGCGTTCCCGCGCCTACAGTGTAGGGCAGCCCATCTGTTTTGAAAAGTAAGGAGAGAGAAGTCCCTGACTCTTTTTCCAAAAACATGCGACACGGACACCATGCAGTGCTGCGACACCATGCGGTTTGACGCTGATTTTTTTTGGGGGGCATGGGCCAAACTGCATGGTGTCGCTGCACCATACGGTTCAGCCCACGCCCAAAAAACTTAGCGTGCTAGCAAATGCATAGGGATGCCCTTAACAATTAAAAAATCAGAATCCTGCAGAATCACCACTTCTTGGACTGAGGTACCGGCTCAAAGATTATGCAATCATGTAGACCCTGGTGCCTGTGCAGTTCTGTGCTCACAAATGTCTAAAACAGATCAGCCCCCTGCTGCAGCTTCTCACCTTGATACAAAGGTACAATGTACAGTCTGATCATTGGGGGAGGGGAAACTGAAGAAATGCTTCCGCAGCGGACTGATAACAAGGGGCGGACTGACAACTCATGGGACCCCCGGGCAATAGGGGACCATGGGGCCCCTGTGTCCTTGCCCAAACTCAAAAAAGCCTATCAAAAAGGTACCAGGGGCATCTCATGGGGCCCCCTACTGACCCCGGGCCCTCGGACAGTGCCTGAGTTTCCAAATGGTCAGTCCGCCCCTGCTGATAACATCGTCTCAGCCTAGGTAAAGGGTTGGAGCTCAAGGAAGGATTTTTAATCTCTTCACGCTGGCCGAACGCAAATGTGGGGCCTAGACGCCGAGCGGCCGCAGATTTGCGTTCGATTAAAAAAGAACATATGTGCTGAGAGCGCGCGCACTGCGCGCTCCCAGCGCACGTGTCCGGTACTCACAGAAAGGTCCCGATCTCCTCTTTCGATCGGGACCTTTCCCGATCATGTGACCACCGTGACGGCATGTCACGGCAGTCACATGACCCTAAACCTCGCCCCGCCTACTGGCTTCTGAAACCCTTAAAGGGCCGGGAGGCGCCGGCGCAAAGGGTTACCCTCCCTCCCAGCCCTTTAAGGGTTTCAGAAGCCGGGAGGCGGGGCGAGGTTTAGGGTCATGTGACCGCCGTGACACACAACACACAAGTGTATGTCCAGCCAAAAACTTTTTTTTTTTTTTTGGATGTCGTGGGCCCCCTGCCTAGTTTCATATACATCTAACTTAAGGCTGGGATCGCACCTTGTGTGTGTTTTGGCATTGCATGCAAAATCATGCGCTTTCCCGACGTGCACAGAAACGCGTTGCACACCGTGGTGGTGTCTGTAATTGTCAGTGGCGCCCCCCCACATATCTACATGTGCAGTGTTGCATGCCTGCGTGGTGCCGCAACATTGTGTGGTTGGGTTGCAGAGTGAGTTTGGAAAAGGGTCAGGGTCAGGGTCAGGGGCGGATTGACCATTTGGAAACTCGGGCACTGCCCGAGGGCCCGGGATCAATAGGGGGCCCCATGAGATGCCCCTGGTACCTTTTTCAAAGGCTTTTTTGAGTTTAGGCAAGGACACAGGGGCCCCATGATCCCCTATTGCCCGGGGGCCCCATGAGTTGTCAGTCCACCCCTGGTCAGGGGGCTTCTTTTACGTGATTCTCGCACGAAGGGCACGTAACGCACGGGAAGGCGTGAGCGCCGTAGCACCCATATGACTTGTACCTAGCATAACTGGCTCTAGCCTGCGTGTTCTCTAAAAACCTGATGCAGACATTAGATTGCAAGCTCTTGGGGCTGGCCGGCCCTGAAGTGAACAGTTCAATGCCCTTTGCATATCAGGGTCAGGTCAGTTCATTCCGAATAAACAGGTCATATGAATAACGTTCGCGTTTGCCCGCGGAGCGTTCATCCAATGACAGCGGAAGATTCCCCGATCCTACAATGGGGCGATTAAGAATTCCCCACAAGGATCCTTCTCTCTCTCTTCCGAGGTCCTCCAAGCCGGAGGTTTTCAAGTGGAACAATTCCTTCCCCGGCTGGCGCAGGGAATTAAAAACGCTGATGCGGCAAGATTGCCATGAAAGAGAATACAGGAGGTTTGACAGCGGATGGGGGGGGGGGGGGAAGGGCAGCCATGGTGGAGGGGAGGGAGAGAACAGCAAGGGAGGGAGGCAAAGAACGTGCCGCTGACGCATCACTTTATACACATGCAGCCGGTACGCGCTTCTGCGAAACCCTGGAGTGCGACAGATGACGGAAATGCGGATAGGCTGGATTGGGGGCGCTGGCTTTTGCTTTATCACAGCCCCTTAATGAGAACAATATTCTAAGTGCTGTAGCCCAGCCAATCGTATTTCCTGACTTTTCCTGACTTTTTAGGGCCCATCCATACTATGGCGCGGCACTAACGTGTGTTGGTGCGATGCAGTGGCATTCATATGAATGGTATCCCAACACGTTTCCAACGAATGTGCATTGATGTGCAGCGTAATATACAGCAACACACTAACATGCACTGCCAAGAGATGGTGCATGCAGCATCACTGGGTCTCTGTGCTTCTCAATACAATGCAGGCAGATCGTGGCTGGTGGGCGCGGCCAGCAGGAAAGCATCACAGCACCCTGTATTAGTGCTCCTCTCAAGAGCCCTCAGTCCTGACACAAGCAGTGGGAGGAGTTAGGCAAATATTAGTTGTCCCTGATGGGTAATGCAGGCCATAGATGGGTCAAAAATCAGAAGATTTTTCGGTCAAAAAAAAAATCGGGCGATTTTCGCATTGTTAGTGGGTTAATTGGTCGGCTGTTTTTCGGGGGGTTTGGCACATTTTTTTTATTGGTAAAGTTGGAAAATTTGCAACCGATTTTGATGATCGGCCAATTTTCCCGGCAGTGAGGGGCAAATCAGACAGATCGTTTTACCGATCTGCGCATGAGCCGTGACCTGCAAGAAGAAGAAAAAGAAGAAGAAGAAGCTGAAGAAGAAGAAGAAGAAGAAGAAAAAGAAGAAGTAAAAGAAGAAAAAGAAGAAGAAATGAAAAAGAAGAAGAAAAAGAAGAAGAAAAAAAGAAGAAAAGAAAAAGAAGCAGAAAAAGGAGGAAAAGAAGAGAAAAAGAAAAAAAAGAAGAAGAAAAAGAAAAAGAAGAAGAAAAAGAAGAGAAAAAGAAGAAGAAAAGAAGAATAAGAAAAAGAAGCAGAAAAAGAAGAATAAGAAAAAGAAGAAGAAAAAAAGAAGAAAAGAAAAAGAAGAAGAAAAAGCAGAAGAAAAAGAAGAAGAAGAAGAAGAAGAAATCCAGTCCGCTATTATATTTTATATGAGAAGTCTTGCGGTTGCAACAATGTATCCATTTGTATCCGAATAAAAACATCTGTATCTGAAATGGATACAAATGGATACATTGTTGCAACCGCAAGACTTCTCATATAAAATATAATAGTGGAGCTCTCTGCAAGGGACGAAAATCGGCCGTTTTTTTTACCATTGGTGGTAACATCTGCCAATTGAACAACCGATTTTTCATTTTTTTTTTTTAAAAACGGCCAATTTTCAACCCGTCTATGGCCTGTATAAGTGTCAGTCTGGAGGAGTGGGTGTTCCTAAGCAGGCTGAATTTGCATCATAGGCATGCACAGAGAGTGTGCCAGACGTGCCTAGGCACACCCTAATCACCCATAGTTTTTTTTGTTAATTTATAAAAGAAAATTTAAATGTTTTAAAGATATTTTAATAGAATTTTAATTGTAAATAATTACAAAATGTAAATTATAAATGTTATTTTAGTTGCTTGAAATATGTGAGGACACGTTTCTGCCTCACGCGATAAGTTTCTGTCCCTCCGGTGGGAGGGGGAGGGCTCAGTGATCTCACTCTGTCTCCCCTTTACATGGCAAAAACATAAAAGCCGCAGTTTACACGTATGTCATGGGGAGACAAAAGCTGAACTCTGGGTGCAAACACTTTAAATTAAATATATTCCTCAATAGCGTTTGCCTTTGCAAACCCAGATAACAACTTGTAAAAGTAACAGTGAAATCATCATCATAGCTGTGGGAGGGACCCAGCAGACTCCACCCACTACAGAAAACTACAGGAGAGGGCAGAGACCAGACCAGTTACTCTGTATAAGGAGAAAGCAGACCTGTAGGAGGGGCCTATCCGGCTCCACCCACTACAGAAAACTACAGGAGGGGGGGCGGAGACCAGACCAGTCACTCTGCATAAGGAGAGAACAGAACTGTAGGAGGGGCCCAGCAGGCTCCACCCGCTACAGAAAACTACAGGGGGGGGAAGAGACCAGACCAGTCACTGCATAAACAGAGAGCAGATCTGTAGCATAAGGAGGGAGCAGAACTGTAGGAGGGGCCCATCAGGCTCCACCCACTACAGAAAACTACAGGAGGGTGCGGAGAGCAGGCCAGTCACTCTGCCTACGGAGATAGCAGAACTGTAGGAGGGGCCCAACAGGCTCCACCCAATACAGAAAACTACAGTAGGGGGTGGAGACCAGACCAGTCACTCTGCCTAAGGAGAGAGCAGAACTGTAGGAGGTGCCCATCAGGCTCCACCCATTACAGAAATGAGGCTCCCTCCCCCCCCACAGTTGTACAGCCCCCTCTCCTGGATTGGAACGGCTTACTGTGATGTCACATCACTGTGCTGTGCATACCCTGTGCAGAGAGCAGAGCTGTAGGAGGGGCCCAGCAGGCTCCACCCACTACAGAAAACTACAGGAGGGGGCGGAGACCAGACCAGTCACTCTGCCCAAGGAGATAGCAGAACTGTAGGAGGTGCCCATCAGGCCCCACCCACTACAGAAAACTACAGGAGGGGGCGGAGACCAGACCAGTCACTCTGCCTAAGGAGATAGCAGAACTGTAGGAGGTGCCCATCAGGCCCCACCCACAACAGAAAACTACAGGAGGGGGCGGAGAGCAGACCAGTCCCCCTGCACAAGGAGAGAGAGCAGCAGTGGGCGGTCTTTATTCCAGGAGGTCCCACACTGGATTAGCGCACAGATCTGGAAGAAATACGCAAAGCTCGCCGAGATTCACACGCCGAATGGATCTAGACATTTACTTCGCTTTAATGACTCTGTAATTGGCCAATCACACGAAGTTACGGCGCGGATACAATGTATACATTTAAAGTGACTAAACAGGCGAATCCCCCCGACGCGTCTTATTAAAGACGTCTTTGTGAAAACAACACATCCCCTGCTTATGTCGAGACGATAATTACGGGGTTAACACACAGCAAGCGGCGTATCAGCCGTGAATTAATTAGCCGGCTTTTGAAGGCGCAAACAAAGATTGCCGGGCAAGTGTCACTCCGCTGCATCACGCATGGAGATGAAAAGGCGCTCAGTGTTCCATAGTAAGTGGTTTATTGCTCGTTATTAAATTGACGGATCCGGGATTAGAGCGGAAGGCAGTGAAGGGGAGCGATGATCAGCAAAAAAGAAGCTCATTGGGCTGAGAGCTGCGTTACCTGCCAAAGGGTTTGTGCTTTTGTCCATCCAGTCCTGAGATTTGCACAGCTCTGCCATACAGCACGATCCAGTCTGGCAGCTGGAGGGGGTTCAGTCTTTTTCTGCTGCAGTTTCACTTTCAGGTCTTCTCCCCACTCTGCGACTGGGCAGTGAAAGGAGAAGCAGCAGACCGAGGAGCTCCTCTTGGTCTCCTTCTGTCATTCTAACAGCCCTTACCTGATGGGTCTGATGGGGACCCTGATGCAGGGATGGATTGTGATGAGGACCCTGATTTAGGGGTGGACTGTGATGGGGACCCTGATTTATGAATGGACTGTGATGGAGACTCTGATGCATAGATGGATTGTGATGGGGACCCTGATATATGGGTGGACTGTGATGGGGACCCTGATTTATGAATGGACTGTGATGGAGACTCTGATGCATGGATGGATTGTGATGGGGACCCTGATATATGGGTGGACTGTGATGGGGACCCTGATATATGGGTGGACTGCGATGGGGACCCTGATATATGGGTGGACTGCGATGGGGACCCTGATATATGGGTGGACTGTGATGGGGACCCTGATTTATGGGGGGACTGTTATGGGGATCCTGATGTATGCATGGACTTTGATGAGGACCCTGATGCATGGATGGATTGTGATGGGGACCCTGATGTAAGGGTGGACTCTGCTGGGGACACTGGTGTATGGGGGGACTCTGATGGGGATCCTAATGTAACGGGGGACTCTGCTGAGGACACTCATATAAGGGTGGACTGTGATGGGGACCCTGATGTAAGGGTGGACTGTGATGGGGACCCTGATGTATGGATGAACTGTGATGGGGACCCTGATGTACAATGGACTGTGATGGGGACCCTGATGTACAATGGACTGTGATGGGGACCCTGATGTATGGATGGACAGTGATGGGGACCCAATGTACGATGAACTGTGATGGGGACCCCGATGTATGTATGGACAGTGATGGGGACCCAATGTACGATGGACTGTGATGGGGACCCTGATGTACGATGGACTGTGATGGGGACCCCGATGTATGAATGGACAGTGATGGGGACCCCGATGTATGAATGGATAGTGATGGGGACCCAATGTACGATGGACTGTGATGGGGACCCTGATGTACGATGGACTGTGATGGGGACCCTGATGTACGATGGACTGTGATGGGGACCCTGATGTACGATGGACTGTGATGGGGACCCCGGTGTATGAATGGACAGTGATGGGGACCCCGATGTATGAATGGATAGTGATGGGGACCCTGATGTACGATGGACTGTGATGGGGACCCTGATGTACGATGGACTGTGATGGGGACCCTGATGTACGATGGACTGTGATGGGGACCCTGATGTACGATGGACCGTGATGGGGACCCCGATGTATGGATGGACAGTGATGGGGACCCAATGTACGATGGACTGTGATGGGGACCCTGATGTACGATGGACTGTGATGGGGACCCTGATGTACGATGGACTGTGATGGGGACTCTGATGTAAAGAAATCTTTTTTTTCAGCCCACAAATATTTGTAAAATACATTATGTGGCCCTCAAACTGAAAAGTTTGGAGCCCCCTTCCATAGACCAGCAGACACTTGCTGCCTTCTAGGCATACTGAGGGATCCCAGTTCTAGGCATGCGTGGAGGGATCCCAGTTCTAGGCATGCTTAGAGGGATCCCAGTTCTAGTCTTGCTTAGAGGGATCCCAGTTCTAGTCATGCTTGGAGGGATCCCAGTTCTAGTCATGCGTGGAGGGATCCCAGTTCTAGGCATGCGTGGAGGGATCCCAGTTCTAGGCATGCTTGGAGGGATCCCAGTTCTAGGCATGCTTGGAGGGATCCCAGTTCTAGGCATGCTTGGAGGGATCCCAGTTCTAGTCATGCTTAGAGGGATCCCAGTTCTAGTCATGCTTGGAGGGATTCCAGTTCTAGTCATGCTTGGAGGGATTCCAGTTCTAGGCATGCGTGGAGGGATTCCAGTTCTAGGCATGCGTGGAGGGATTCCAGTTCTAGGCATGCGTGGAGGGATCCCAGTTCTAGGCATGCTTAGAGGGATCCCAGTTCTAGTCATGCTTAGAGGGATCCCAGTTCTAGGCATGCGCGGAGGGATCCCAGTTCTAGTCATGCTTGGAGGGATTCCAGTTCTAGTCATGCTTGGAGGGATCCCAGTTCTATGCATGCTTGGAGGGATCCCAGTTCTAGGCATGCTTGGAGGGATCCCAGTTCTAGTCATGCTTAGAGGGATCCCAGTTCTAGTCATGCTTGGAGGGATTCCAGTTCTAGTCATGCTTGGAGGGATTCCAGTTCTAGGCATGCGTGGAGGGATTCCAGTTCTAGGCATGCGTGGAGGGATTCCAGTTCTAGGCATGCGTGGAGGGATCCCAGTTCTAGGCATGCTTAGAGGGATCCCAGTTCTAGTCATGCTTAGAGGGATCCCAGTTCTAGGCATGCGCGGAGGGATCCCAGTTCTAGCCATGCTTGGAGGGATTCCAGTTCTAGTCATGCTTGGAGGGATCCCAGTTCTAGGCATGCTTGGAGGGATCCCAGTTCTACGCATGCGTGGAGGGATCCCAGTTCTAGTCATGCTTGGAGGGATCCCAGTTCTCGGCATGCTTGTTAGGGATCCCAGGATTTAATGCATGCACAGACTCCTCTAGGTCCTATAGATCTCCTGGTCTCTCTGGTGTACTACATAAGAGAGGATTCAAGAAGCAAAGACTGTAAAAAGAAAAAAAAGATTGGTGAACAAAGGGGGGAAAGCAGCCATGTTCCTCCGTCATACATGGAACTCCAACGGACCATCCCTCCCGTCAATCACTAATGCTTATTACCGGAATCCTCATTGAGATGTCTCTCTATTCCTGACTTTCACCTTCCCCTGGGATCACAGATTCCAATACTCCAGCCAATCACACGCAAGTCCTTCTGTCCTGAGGTGGGGGCAGAGTCAATGTCAATCAATTGTAATGGAAGGCTTCAATAGTTAATAGTATCACAAATAGCACCAGATCAACACAAAGTAGATAAGCCCAAACGCATGACATTTGTGCCAACGCTCGTTGGACCCAATTCACAAAGTGTTGACATCTGGAGAGGATCTTTATTTTTAGCCATTTTCAAATCTCATTGGACTGAACTGAAAATAACTGTCATTTTTTTAAAATCTTTAGCCTTGTGTGGTGTTATTTTCCAACTGCCATTTTTTTAAAGGGCAACTTTGGACCCGTTTACTCTTTTTATGGTGTGCGTTACTGTCATACGTTTGTGTGTGTTACGTAAATGCAGTCCTACCATGCTTTAAAAATTCCCTTTGCAATGAGGCTCCCCTTGCCCGGCAAGGGGTTAAATGTTCATGTAGGCCTAGGGCAGTGATGGCGAACCTTTTTGAGCCCGAGTGCCCAAACTGCAACCCAAAACCAACTTATTTCTTTCAAAGTGCCAACACTGCAATGAAACCTGAATATCGAGCTTTTGGTTTAGAAAAAACAACTCGTACAGTAGTGCAAACTAATTAACAGTACAGGGATGACCAGAGACTGCGGACAGTACAGGGATGACCAGAGACTGCGGACACAGTACAGGAGATGACCAGAGACTGGGGACAGTACAGGAGATGACCAGAGACTGCGGACATAGTACAGGAGATGACCAGAGACTGCGGACACAGTACAGGAGATGACCAGAGACTGCGGACACAGTACAGGAGATGACCAGAGACTGCGGACAGTACAGGGATGACCAGAACTGCGGACACAGTACAGGGATGACCAGAGACTGCGGACAGTACAGGGATGACCAGAACTGCAGACAGTACAGGGATGACCAGAGACTGCGGACACAGTACAGGGATAACCAGAGACTGCGGACACAGTACAGGAGATGACCAGAGACTGCGGACAGTACAGGGATGACCAGAGACTGCGGACAGTACAGGGATGACCAGAGACTGCGGACAGTACAGGGATGACCAGAGACTGCAGACACAGTACAGGGATGACCAGAGACTGCGGACAGTACAGGGATGACCAGAGACTGCGGACACAGTACAGGGATGACCAGAGACTGCGGACACAGTACAGGAGATGACCAGAGACTGCGGACAGTACAGGGATGACCAGAGACTGCGGACACAGTACAGGGATGACCAGAGACTGCGGACAGTACAGGGGATGACCAGAGACTGCGGACAGTACAGGAGATGACCAGAGACTGCGAACAGTACAGGAGATGACCAGAGACTGCGGACAGTACAGGAGATGACCAGAGACTGCGGACAGTACAGGAGATGACCAGAGACTGCGGACAGTACAGGAGATGACCAGAGACTGCGGACACAGTACAGGGATGACCAGAGACTGCGGACAGTACAGGGATGACCAGAGACTGCGGACACAGTACAGGAGATGACCAGAGACTGGGGACACAGTACAGGGATGACCAGAGACTGCGGACAGTACAGGGATGACCAGAGACTGCGGACAGCACAGGGATGACCAGAGACTGCGGACAGCACAGGGATGACCAGAGACTGCGGACAGCACAGGGATGACCAGAGACTGCGGACAGCACAGAGATGACCAGAGACTGCGGACAGCACAGGGATGACCAGAGACTGCGGACAGCACAGGGATGACCAGAGACTGCGGACAGCACAGGGATGACCAGAGACTGCGGACAGCACAGGAGATGACCAGAGACTGCGAACAGCACAGGAGATGACCAGAGACTGCGGACAGTACAGGAGATGACCAGAGACTGCGGACACAGTACAGGGATGACCAGAGACTGCGGACACAGTACAGGGATGACCAGAGACTGCGGACAGTACAGGGATGACCAGAGACTGCAGACACAGTACAGGAGATGACCAGAGACTGGGGACAGTACAGGGATGACCAGAGACTGCGGACAGCACAGGGATGACCAGAGACTGCGGACAGTACAGGGATGACCAGAGACTGCGGACAGCACAGGGATGACCAGAGACTGCGGACAGCACAGGGATGACCAGAGACTGCGGACAGCACAGGGATGACCAGAGACTGCGGACAGCACAGGGATGACCAGAGACTGCGGACAGCACAGAGATGACCAGAGACTGCGGACAGCACAGGGATGACCAGAGACTGCGGACAGCACAGGGATGACCAGAGACTGCGGACAGCACAGGGATGACCAGAGACTGCGGACAGCACAGGGATGACCAGAGACTGCGGACAGCACAGGGATGACCAGAGACTGCGGACAGCACAGGGATGACCAGAGACTGCGGACACAGTACAGGAGATGACCAGAGACTGGGGACACAGTACAGGAGATGACCAGAGACTGGGGACACAGTACAGGGATGACCAGAGACTGCGGACAGCACAGGGATGACCAGAGACTGCGGACAGCACAGGGATGACCAGAGACTGCGGACAGCACAGGGATGACCAGAGACTGCGGACAGCACAGGGATGACCAGAGACTGCGGACAGCACAGAGATGACCAGAGACTGCGGACAGCACAGGGATGACCAGAGACTGCGGACAGCACAGGGATGACCAGAGACTGCGGACAGCACAGGGATGACCAGAGACTGCGGACAGCACAGGGATGACCAGAGACTGCGGACAGCACAGGGATGACCAGAGACTGCGGACAGCACAGGGATGACCAGAGACTGCGGACAGCACAGGAGATGACCAGAGACTGCGAACAGCACAGGAGATGACCAGAGACTGCGGACAGCACAGGAGATGACCAGAGACTGCGGACAGTACAGGAGATGACCAGAGACTGCGGACACAGTACAGGGATGACCAGAGACTGCGGACACAGTACAGGAGATGACCAGAGACTGCGGACAGTACAGGGATGACCAGAGACTGCGGACACAGTACAGGAGATGACCAGAGACTGGGGACACAGTACAGGGATGACCAGAGACTGCGGACAGTACAGGGATGACCAGAGACTGCGGACAGTACAGGGATGACCAGAGACTGCGGACAGCACAGGGATGACCAGAGACTGCGGACAGCACAGGGATGACCAGAGACTGCGGACAGCACAGGGATGACCAGAGACTGCGGACAGCACAGAGATGACCAGAGACTGCGGACAGCACAGGGATGACCAGAGACTGCGGACAGCACAGGGATGACCAGAGACTGCGGACAGCACAGGGATGACCAGAGACTGCGGACAGCACAGGGATGACCAGAGACTGCAGACAGCACAGGGATGACCAGAGACTGCGGACAGTACAGAGATGACCAGAGACTGCGGACCTTTGGGGAGGGAGGGGGAGCGGGTACCTGAATTTGACAGGTACCCGCTCTTACTTCCGCAGAGTTTTTTTTTTTTATCTTACCTGTTCCTCGATCCAGCCGCGCGCTGTCTTTCCGGCTTCTGTAGTGTGGGCGCTCGTCGGACAGCCGGATGCCCAGTGCGCATGCGCGAGAAGCGCTGCGCTTTGTGATTGGTCCGGCGGCTTCTGGGATCTGTCATGTGTCCCAGGTACCGCCTTACCATTCACAAACAGCACTGCTTCTTGTGCATGCGCACTTGGGACCCGGCTGTCACGCACACTACAGCCGGGAAGACAGCGCGCCGCTGGATTCTCCTGGCGTGCCCACAGATAAGGCTCGGCGTGCCGGCTGTGGCACGCGTGCCACGGGTTCGCCATCACTGGCCTAGGGTACCAGCAAAAAGGAATTTTACTGACCTAATCCTTCGCTCTTCCCGCCACGCCTTAAGACCAGCCCCCCAGCCTCCTTTCTGCTGGTTGTAGGTCCTCTGATGTCATCAAGTACAATGCAGGACCATTTTTTCCTGCATTGTACATGAGGATGTGGAGTGACCACCAGCGGCGGACTGACAACTCATGGGGCCCCCGGGCAATAGGGGATCATGGAGCCCCTGTGTCCTTGCCCAAACTCAAAAAAGCCTATGAAAAAGGTACCAGGGGCATCTCATGGGGCACCCTACTGACCCCGGGCCCTCGGGCAGTGCCCTGGTTTCCAAATGGTCAGTCCGCCCCTGGGGACCACTCACAACCCAAAGGGTAAACCCAGTTAGAAGATCTGAGCGCCACCTGCAGGGGGAGGAAGGATAAGGCAAGACCCTTTTTTCTTGACACATTGCAACCCACTGCCATATTGCGGCACGTTACATCGCAGGTATGTTGCCTATAGGACATTGGGGTGCCATTCAAAAAGAATGGCACCATAGCACAGGTTACATACAGTTTACACATCTCTGCAATGCGAAGGTGTGAATGGACCCCCAATCAGTTAAATGCATTCTAGGTGCATCAAACAAAAAGGTGTGCTGAGTCCTACAGTTTAATTGTGAATAAAGCAGACACAGCCTGAGTAGAAAAGCCTGTCCCATGCCAGCATGTTCCAGAGCAGAGCCCTTGCTCTCCCTGCTTCCTCCTTAAAGGGAAGCTCTCAGGAGCTGGAGCCGCAAATATTACATCTTTGCATGCTTTGGTCCTTGCACTGGTTCTCATGACCAACTTCCTAGGTGGTCTCCCACCAGACTATACATAGAGAGCCCTCTTACCCAAAATGCCCCACACTGGTGTGTGTGGGGGGGAGGGGCTACCCACATGGAAGAAAAATAGATTGGAAATATTCTTCCCAAATATATTGACATATATTTGAAATACCACATTTTCGGCTGTATTATATATATATATATATACACACTGTATGTCGTAATGCGTTTTTATTACAACATATATGAGATTTTTTTTTTTTTAAATATATTTTTTAAATATACTCTTCAGATTTTTTTTTAACATATACAAAAGTCATTTTAACATATATTTTTACATATATTTGTAAATGCATTCCAAAAATGTAGATTTGTATATTTAAAGACATACAGTACATTTTGAAAATGTATTTTTAAAAATATCTTTCATATATTCTGAAATAAAAATGCATTTCAACATACAGTATATATATATATATATATATATATATATACACACATACACACACATATACATATATATATATATATATATATATATATGTATATATATTTATATATATATACTTTTTTTTTATAATAAATAAATATATATATGTACACACACACATATATATATATATATATATATATATATATATATATATATATATATATATATATATATATATATATATATAATAAATAAATAAATATATATATATCTAATAAATATATATATATATATATATATATATATATATAATAAATATATATATAATAAATAAATATATTATATATATATATATATATATATATATATATATATATATGTATATACAGTATATCTATATATATATGTACACACATATATATATGTATTTTTTTTTAAAACATTCTTCACAAATATATTGACATATATTTGAAATACTTCAATTGTGGCCGTATTCAATATATTTCAAAATAATTTATATATATATATATATATATATATATATATATATATAAATAAAATTATTTTGAAATATATTGAATACGGCCACAATTGAAGTATTTGAAATATATGTCAATATATTTGTGAAGAATGTTTTCAAAATATATTTCAAATATATTTTTCTTCCGTGTGGGTAACACTGCCTCATTCTCTGTGGTACGCCCTCTCACAATTCTGGAGACCTCAAGCGGCAACCTAGCCACCTACATGGTCTGCTCTTCACCACGGGGTTCCAAGCCCTATGGGTCTACTGGCCATTTAGGGGAACTACACCGGGCACTCCTGTAGCCCTACCCTACAACCATTTGAACCCACACAACACATTCATGGTCCACTATCCCCATTAGGAAACCAGCCCCTAGAAATGCCATGGTGCCATCACTGTAGTGTGCATGTAGACAGGAAGCAATTGCAAGGAGGATGCAGGAGATTAGCAGCACTGAGTTGTAACAAAAGATGAAAACAAAAGGCGTAAAAACAATTTAAAAAAGACAGATTTTTATTGTACACAATGCCTTAGCAAAGGAAACGCATCTGCAAGGTACTGCCAAGGAGGAGTTAAGATTTAAGCCGGTCCATTAGGGGATGTCTTCCCCGAGTTGTGAATTCTCAGCCAGGCAAAACTTCCATTAAAAGCCTGTTCGTTGGGAAGGGCTGCATGAGCCCGAGGGGCCCTTAGACGCTGCCTCAGCACACAGCTCCTTCCCATTACACGGCAGAATATTATTTAATGCTGAACATCCACTTCCCCCCCCCCCAACAGTATATAAGTCTGCATCCCCATATATAATTTATACTCAAGGCACAATAATAAAGGTGCTAACATCAAAAATGGAGACTCCATTAAAAAGTCCCAAAATCATCCAATATTTGATTGAGTAAAGCCAGAACACCAACAGAGCATGAAGGTTTATAGAGGTAAAATTTTACAAAATGTACAGTACAATACATGGATATGTCAGACCAAGTTAGCCATCCCGGAACATATCTTTACCATCAAGCAGCTAATATGGGCACCATGCATATTACACAGTGACTGGAAAGTTTCTAAGGTCCACATCCAGAGAAACAACAAAATGTACAGATAATAGATTACAGCAAAATATAGTCCGAGGGTCTTCTACTGAATGTCTCAAGTCTACTGAGTTCCCGGGGTTTTCTATTGAGTGACTGGGTCTTCTACTGAGTGCCTGGGTCTTCTACTGAGTGCCCCAAGTCTTCTACTGATTGCCACGGTTTTCTACTGAGTGCCTTGCCTTCTATTGAGAGCCCCAGGTCTTCAGCTGAGTACCCTGAGTCTTCTACTGAGTGCCCAGGTCCTCTACTGAGTGCCCTGGGTCTTCTATTGAGTTATTCAGGTCTTCTAATGAGAGCCCAAGGTCTTCGGCTGAGTACCCTAAGTCTTCTACTGAGTGTCTGGACCTTCTACTGAGTTCCCTTAGGCCTTCTATTATATGCCTGGGCTCTTCTTCTGAGTGCCTGGGTCTTCTACTGAGTGTTCCAAGTCTTCTACAGAGTGCCTGGGTCTTCCACTGAGTGTCACAAATCTTCTACTGAATTCCTGGGTCTTCTATTGAGTTCATTGGGTTTTCTACTGACAGACCCAGGTCTTCACCAGAGTACCCCCGGTTTTCTACTGAGTGCTTGGGTCTTTTACTGAGTTCCCCAAGTCTTCTACTGATTGCCATGGTCTTCTACTGAGTGCCCTGGGTCTTCAGCTGATTACCCCAGGTCTTACTACCTTTTTTTGGAAAACTCATTTCTCAAGTCCCATTCCAGGGGGATATTTTGCCCTGGGTCTTCTACCGGGTGCCTCAAATTTTTTTACTGATTGCCTGGAGTCTTCTACCGAGTGCCCCAGGTCTTCTACTGTGTTGTTTGGGTCTTTAACTTAGTGCTCCAGGTCTTATTACATTTTTGGGAAAACTAATTTCTCAAGTCCCATTCCAGGAGGATATTTTGCCTGAGTTCTTCTACTGAGTACCCCAGGTCTACTACTGAGTACCCTGGGTCTTATTCTGTGTGTCCAGGTTCTTCCACTGAGTACCTCAGGTCTTCCACTGAGTACCTCAGGTCTTCCACTAAGTGCCTCGGGTCTTCTACTGAGTGCCTGGATCTTCCACTGAGTGCCCTAGTTCTTCTACTGAGTGCCCCAGTTCTTCTACTGAGTGCCCCAGTTCTTCTACTGAGTGCCCCAGTTCTTCTACTGAGTGCCCCAGTTCTTCTACTGAGTGCCCCATTTCTTCTACTGAGTGATCCAGGTCTTCTACTGAGAGCCCCAGGTCTTCTACTGAGTGCCCCAGGTCTTCTACTGAGTGATCCAGGTCTTCTACTGAGAGCCCCAGGAATTGTATTGAGTGCCCAGGTCTTCTATTGAGCATCCAAATCCTCCATAGCCTTCCCTTTGCTGAGATATGACTCTATTTACTAATTGTTGTAAAGCTCTTGCTTTTACACATGCTCATTGCTCTTCATCACTGGTCCCGGCATCATGATGGCCAGGCTTGACTGTAATTCTGGACCTCATACTGTGCATTGGTGGGATTCTGCGTGGTGTCCATTGTAGGCAGATAAGGCTACCCAGGATGGATTCTGTGCGACATCAGCAGTGGGTAGATGAGGCTATCCAGAAAAGAAGAACCGGCACTTAACAAAGATGGTGCCAGCTTTAGGAACTGAGGGTTGTGTGCAGTCCGCAGCAAATTTTTTGCAAATTCTAAATACATAGTGGATATGGTGACTATAGGCAATAATTACTAAACATATGCTGGGTAACAAATCGATATAAATAATTAACGCGTCGGTTTTGTTCTGCTTTCACGTTGGTAGCCCCTGCCTTGCAGCCAGTCCCTCCATATTAATGCCACTATATCTTGGCTGTACGTTGGCCCCCGGCATCAACTTAGTGACGTCCTCCTTGTCCGTAGACCTGAAGCTCTGATCTTTCTGTAAAGCACACGATGACTCGACGCTGTTTAATTATTTAGGATCTGGGGAGGGCGGCAGGATGTAGCCGAGCAGTAAACAATCTATGGAAGGCACCACTAAACGCGTGCAAGGTTTGCAGGGGGTCGAGCGCCTTACCCACATGCCCTTTAAGCCATTTATCCACGATTTTGAAAGTCCGACATCGGCATATCTGTAATCAGTACATTTTTCTGAGGAACTCTTTACAGTTTGTATTTTTCTCCGGATGATGCTTGAACCAAGATGGCGGCATCCTTCTGGAGAGAGAAGCAGATTAAAGTGGATTGTAAACCTCAGACATGAAATATGAACAAAGCACATCCTTCCATAGTGCGTGATGGCAAGGGTGTATTTACCACAAGGCAAACAAGGCATTTGCCTAGGGCGGCATTTTTTCAGGGGGGGCAACAGCATTTTTCAGGGGGGTAGCGCTGCCCGGAGTCAGTAGAGGGCCCCATGAGATGCCCCCGGTACCTTTCATAGGCTTTTTTGAGTGTGGTTTGAGTATGAGCAAGGACACAGGTGCCCCATGATTCCCTATTTCCCGGGGGCCCCATGAGTTGTCAGTCTGCCCCTGGTTACATCGACACATTACTCAGCATGTTGCACTTGACGTGAACAAATATCTTCCATGACAGGTCCACTTTACCTGTTGGCGCCGGGTCCATTATAGAAACTGTGTGCGAAACCTGTACTTGCTGCCATTTGTCACCCCTTCCTATCTGTCTCTTGTCCTCTAGCGCCCTCCTGCTGGTCAGGCTGTGTAGAGGTAGAATCGGAAACAGAAGC
The DNA here is from genome assembly GCF_062004578.1 of Staurois parvus. Taxonomy (NCBI): domain Eukaryota; kingdom Metazoa; phylum Chordata; class Amphibia; order Anura; family Ranidae; genus Staurois; species Staurois parvus. The sequence continues at coordinate 322,286 of NW_028318522.1, forward strand.
CGTGGTCGGCCGCGAATTTAAGATCCGGTGCATCTCCTGTAAGAAGAGGGGGGAGACGTCCGCCAAAACCTTCACCGAGTGGTTCTTCAAGGGGGAAGGCATGGAAAAGTTTGACGAGGTGAGCTCATGCCGCTAATGGAATAACATCTTTTTTTTTTTTTTAAAGAACATTAACTGCTTGCTGACCACATAACAGTAATAATAATATCTTAAAAATATACTTTTAAAAATATATTTAAAAAAAATTAAATGTCAGTTTAATTATTCAATAAGGGGTTAAAGTATTAAATATTCAATAGTGGGTTAACCCCTTCACTCCGACGCCTCCTGGCCCTTTAAGAGTTTCAGAAGCCGAGAGGCGGGGTTTAGGGATCATGTGACCGCCGTGACACGTCGTTTAATTATTAGATAAGAGGTAAAAGTATATGCCTTGGGAATTTAAAAAAATAAAAATATCTTAAAAATATATTGCAAAACAAATACAATGTCAGTGTAATTAATTATTCAACAATGGGTTAAGGTACTGTATATTATCCTTGGGAAAATTAAAAACAAAATATATTCTAAAAATGGGGGTGGGGGGGGGGTGCTTAATGTCAATTTAGATTTTGTGCTGCCCCCCCAAAAATATATAAAAATAAATAAATAAATACATTTCAGTTTAATTATTCTATAAGGGGTTAAAGTATATGCCTTGGGAACTTAAAAAAATAATAATATCCTAAAAATATACTTTTAAAAATATATTTAAAAAAAATTAAATGTCAGTTTAATTATTCAATAAGGGGTTAAAGTATTAATTATTCAATAGTGGGTTAACCCCTTCACACCGAGGCCTCCTGGCCCTTTAAGAGTTTCAGAAGCCGGGAGGCGGGGTTTAGGGATCACGTGACCGCCATGACACGTCGTCATGGCGGTCACATGATCGGGAAAGGTCCTGATCGAAAGAGAAGACCGGGACCTTTTCGGTGAGTACCGGACATGTGTGCTGATTTTTTATCATTGAACACAAATGTGCTGCCGCTCGTTGTCTAGGCCCAGACATCGGGAGGCCGCACATTTGTGTGCGGCCGGCGTGAAGGGGTTAAGGTATTGTATATTATCCTTGGGAAAATTAAAAAAAATACATATATTCTAAAAATATATTAAAAAAAAAAATTTCAGTTTAATTATTCGATAAGGGGTTAAAGTATATGCCTTGGGAATTTAAAAAAATAAAAATATCTTAAAAATATATTGCAAAACAAATACAATGTCAGTGTAATTAATTATTCAACAATGGGTTAAGGTACTGTATATTATCCTTGGGAAAATTTAAAAAAAACATATATTCTAAAAATATATTGAAAAAAAAAATTTCAGTTTAATTATTCGATGAGGGGTTAAAGTATATGCCTTGGGAATTTAAAAAAATAAAAATATCTTAAAAATATATTGCAAAACAAATACAATGTCAGTGTAATTAATTATTCAACAATGGGTTAAGGTACTGTATATTATCCTTGGGAAAATTAAAAACAAAATATATTCTAAAAATGGGGGTGGGGGGGGGTGCTTAATGTCAATTTAGATTTTGTGCTGCCCCCCCAAAAATATATAAAAATAAATAAATAAATACATTTCAGTTTAATTATTCTATAAGGGGTTAAAGTATATGCCTTGGGAACTTAAAAAAATAATAATATCCTAAAAATATACTTTTAAAAATATATTTAAAAAAAATTAAATGTCAGTTTAATTATTCAATAAGGGGTTAAAGTATTAATTATTCAATAGTGGGTTAACCCCTTCACACCGACGCCTCCTGGCCCTTTAAGAGTTTCAGAAGCCGGGAGGCGGGGTTTAGGGATCACGTGACCGCCATGACACGTCGTCATGGCGGTCACATGATCGGGAAAGGTCCTGATCGAAAGAGAAGACCGGGACCTTTTCGGTGAGTACCGGACATGTGTGCTGATTTTTTATCATTGAACACAAATGTGCTGCCGCTCGTTGTCTAGGCCCAGACATCGGGAGGCCGCACATTTGTGTGCGGCCGGCGTGAAGGGGTTAAGGTACTGTATATTATCCTTGGGAAAATTTAAAAAAAACATATATTCTAAAAATATATTAAAAAAAAAAATTTCAGTTTAATTATTCGATAAGGGGTTAAAGTATATGCCTTGGGAATTTAAAAAAATAAAAATATCTTAAAAATATATTGCAAAACAAATACAATGTCAGTGTAATTAATTATTCAACAATGGGTTAAGGTACTGTATATTATCCTTGGGAAAATTTAAAAAAAACATATATTCTAAAAATATATTGAAAAAAAAAATTTCAGTTTAATTATTCGATGAGGGGTTAAAGTATATGCCTTGGGAATTTAAAAAAATAAAAATATCTTAAAAATATACTTTTAAAAATATATTTTAAAAAAATTAAATGTCAGTTTAATTATTCCATAAGGGGTTAAAGTATTAATTATTCGATAGTGGGTTATATATATAAATAAATAAATAAATAAATGTCAGTTTAATTATTCGATAAGGGGTTAAGGTATATGCCTTGGGAACTTAAAAAAATTAAAATATCTTAAAAATATACTTTTAAAAATATATTTGAAAAAAATTAAATGTCAGTTTAATTATTCAATAAGGGGTTAAAGTATTAATTATTCGATAGTGGGTTATATAAATAAATAAATAAATAAATGTCAGTTTAATTATTCGATAAGGGGTTAAAGTATATGCCTTGGGAATTTAAAAAAAAAAAAAATCTTAAAAATATATTTAAAAAAAATTAAATGTCAGTTTAATTATTCAATAAGGGGATAAGTATTAATTATTCGATAGTGGGTTACATATATAAATAAATAAATAAATAAATGTCAGTTTAATTATTCGATAAGGGGTTAAAGTATATGCCTTGGGAACTTAAAAAAATAAAAATATCTTAAAAATATACTTTTAAAAATATATTTAAAAAAAATGAAATGTCAGTGTGATTATTCAATAAGGGGTTAAAGTATTAATTATTCGATAGTGGGTTATATAAATAAATAAATAAATGTCAGTTTAATTATTCGATAAGGGGTTAAGGGGTTAAAGTATATGCCTTGGGAATTTAAAAAAAAAAAATATCTTAAAAATATATTTAAAAAAAATTAAATGTCAGTTTAATTATTCAATAAGGGGTTAAAGTATTAATTATTCGATAGTGGGTTATATATATAAATAAATAAATAAATAAATAAATGTCAGTTTAATTATTCGATAAGGGGTTAAGGTATATGCCTTGGGAACTTAAAAAAATTAAAATATCTTAAAAATATACTTTTAAAAATATATTTGAAAAAAATTAAATGTCAGTTTAATTATTCAATAAGGGGTTAAAGTATTAATTATTCGATAGTGGGTTATATATATAAATAAATGTCAGTTTAATTATTTGATAAGGGGTTAAAGTATATGCCGTGGGAATTTAAAAAAATAAAAATATCTTAAAAATATATTTAAAAAAAATTAAATGTCAGTTTAATTATTCAATAAGGGGTTAAAGTATATGCCTTGGAAATAAAAAAATGTAAAAATATCTTTTAAAAATCAGTTTAATAGATGCATATTTCCCCACATCCCTTTAAGCTGAAGTTTATTTTGCTAAACCTTTTCCTTCCCCCCCATCTAGTGACATTTTAAATAAAAAAAACCTTTCCATCTTCATGACTTTATTTTAGATTCAGTGATGTCATCAGTGATGTCATCACTGACTGTCTGTGCTTCTCTATGCAATGCAGGCAGATAATGGGTGGTGGGAGGGGCCAGATGAGTGCTGTACATAGAAAACATCACCTCTAGCCCTGATGCAAGCAGTGGGAGGAGTTATGCAAATATCAAAATGCATTGATGGGTGTCTGGAGGAGTGGGAGGTCCTTGCATAATAGTGCCCACATGTGACGATGAGCCTGATTGACAGAACTGAAATCCAATGAATGAAAGGGGCGGGACAAGGACAGTCAGGCTAGCTGATGCTGGAGGTCCTCCAGCCAGGAAATGGGGCGGAGCTCTATTTGACTTGCTGCAGCTTCTAATGCACATTGTGAGAAGCTCGCAGTGTGCAGTGAAATCAGAGGAAGCCGCTTCAGTCCAGGAGAGGAGCCGGTACAACTGTGCAAGACTGCAGGGCAGGCCGGAGTTCCCCTTTAAGGAACTGTCTGGGAATTGTGCAAGACTGCAGGGCAGGCCGGAGTTCCCCTTTAAGGAACTGTCTGGGAATTGTGCAAGACTGCAGGGCAGGCTGGAGTTCCCCTTTAAGGAAGTGTCTATGTGGAGGTGAGGAGCTCCGACACTCTTCTCTGGAGCCGACAGCCATACGGAACTTCAAAGCTCTTCTGGCAGATCTGCGTTCCTCGCTAGACCCTGACAGATTCTCGCACACATGTAAAATGCATAAATATTCCAGCACTTGTTTTTCACTTATTATGTAAGAAGTCTCTTAATAAAATTTAACCTCTTTATTGGAAAACCTGCGTTGCCAAAAGAGGAGACAGAGGGATTTCCCCCTTCCTTCCTGTCACAGTGACACCAGGACAATAAATGAGAGGGTATGGGTGTCACCGGGGCAGGAAGACACAGAGAGCAAGATAACAATAATTTGTCCCCATCAGGGAGATTTCTCCTCACTTCCTGTCCCAGTGACACCAGAACAGGTAATGAGAAGGTATGGGTGTCACCAGAGCAAGAAGACACAGCAAGTAAAATAAGCCTCATGCTGATTTAAAAAAAAAAAGAAAAGATTTTGTCCCCATCAGAGAGATATCCCATCACTTCCTGTCCCAGTGACACCAGAACAGGAAACAAGAAGGTATGGGTGTCATTGGGGAAGGAAGACATAGCCTCACACTGATGTAAAAAATTAGTTTGACTCCATCAGAAAGATTTCCCCTCACTTCCTGTCCTAATGACACCAAAACAATCAATGAAAGGGTATGGGTGTCACCAGAGCAGGAAAACAGAGTAAAACGAGGCTTACTCTGATTTAAAACAATGATTTGTCCTCATCAGGGAGATTTTCCCTCACTTCCTGTGCCAGTGACACCAGAACAGGAAACAAGAAGGTATGGGTGTCATTGAGAAAGGAAGACATAGCCTCACACTGATGTAAAAAATTATTTTGACTCCATCAGGGAGATATCCCCTCACTTCCTGTTCTGACACCCATCACCTGACTACGATTTGGAGCTTTATCCTGCTGTCATGAATGAATGTTCTGCTTTCCCACGCGGCAGATCCTCATCTACCAATACCCGCACCAGCACATCTTGGATCATCGCTTCCAAGGGCGGCTAAAATGGAACGGGAGCGCCCACTCCGAAGACTTACAGGACATGTCCATCGTCATCACCAACGTCTCCCACGATCACCAGGGGGAGTACATGTGCCGAGTCAACCGCACGCTGAACTTCGAGAGTCACGACTACAACACCAACGTCACCAAATTCATCCAGGTGATAGTGGTGGACAAAGGTGAGCCGGGGGGGCGGGGCTTAGATTAATTCCTCTCCCCCCTCTCCCCCCCCCATCTCTTCCCCCTCTCTCTCCCCATCTCTCCCCCCTCTCTCTCTCTCTCTCCCCCCTCTCTTTCTCTCCCCCCCTCTCCATCTCTCCCCCCCTCCCTCTCTCTCCCCTCCCTCCTCCCTCCACCCCCCTCTCTCCCCTCTCCCCCTCCCTCCCCCTCTCCCCCCTCTCCCTCCCCTCCCACCTCTCTCTCTCCCTCCCCCCCACTCCCCCTCTCTCTCTCCCCCCTCTCCCCCTCTCTCTCTCCTCTCTCCTTCCCCCTCTCCCCCCCCTTTCTCCTCTCTCCCCCCCCCCTTTCTCCTCTCTCTCTATCTCTCCCTCCTCCTCTCTCTCCCTCCTCCCCCTCTCTCTCCCCTCTCCCCCTCTCTCTCTCCCCCTCTCCCTCCCTCCCACCTCTCTCCCTCCCTCCCCCCCTCTCCCCCCCACTCCCCCTCTCTCTCCCCCCCCTCTCTCTCCTCTCTCCTTCCCCCTCTCTCTCCCCTTTCTCCTCTCTCTCTATCTCTCCCTCCTCCTCTCTCTCCCCCCTCTCCCCGCCTCCCTCTCCCCTCCCCCTCTTCCTCCCCCCCTCTTCCCCCCCCCCCTCTCTCTCTCTCTCTCTCTCTCCATCTCTCCCCCCCTCTCCATCTCTCCCCCTCTCTCCACCCCCCTCTCTTCCCCCCTCCCCCTCTCTCTCCCCCTCTCTCTCTCTTCCCCCCCTCGCCCCCTCTCTCCATCACTCCCCCCCTCTCTCCACCCCCTCTTTCTCTCTTTCCCCCCTCCCCCCCTTTCTCTCTCTTTCCCCCTTCCCCCCTCTCTCTCTTCCCCCCTCTCTCTCTCTCCATCTCTCCCCCCTCTCTCCCCCTCCCCCCTCTCTCTCCCCCTCTCTCCTTCCCCCTCCCCCCTCCTCTCTCTCTATCTCTCCTTCCCCCCTCTATCTCCCCCCTCTCCCCGTCTCGCTCTCCCCCTCTCTCTCTCCCCCCTCTCCCCTCTCTCTCTCCCACCCCCCTCTCCCCCCTTCCTCTCCCCCTCTCTCTCCCCTTCCCCCCCGCTCTCCCCTCCCCTCTCTCTCCCCCCTCTCCCCTACTCGCTCTCCCCGTCTCTCTCTCTCCCCTCTCCCCCCTCTCTCCCCCTCCCTCTCCCCCCTCCCTCTCCCCCCTCTCTTTCCCCCCTCTCTCCCCCTCCCTCTCCCCCCCCTCTCTCCCCCTCCCTCTCCCCCCTCTCTCCCCCCCTCTCTCCCCTCCTCTCTTTAAATGTATATATATTTATGTACATTGTGAGGGGTTAGCTCAGTAGCGTGTTGTGCTTGACCCCCTGGATGGGTCAGAAGACCCTGAAAACGGCTCAGCACTACAGCAGGTACTTGGTGAATAAGGTGGTGCTTTATTTACAAAGTCTGGTGAGCACACGGTGCATAAACCCAAAAACAGCAAAACAAATAAAAACAGAAAATAAAGCCTGGCCACACTGGGCTACTAACTACAAACACAGGTTTCCTATCTAGCTGTCTGAATACAGCCTACCGCTGCACAGGCACAGGGTGTTCACAGTCCAAGGTCACACAGATTACTTCTCACCACAGGATGGAGTGGTCTGCCCTGCACAGCCAACTGGTTCCAGGTTGGAGCACTCTTGACTCCTGACTCTTGACTCTTGACTCTTGACTCCTGACTCCTGACTCCTGGCTCCTGGCTCCTGGCTCCTGGCTCCTGGCTCCTGACTCCTGACTCCTGACTCTTGACTCTTGACTCTTGACTCTTGACTCTTGACTCCTGACTCCTGACTCCTGACTCCTGACTCCTGACTCCTGACTCTTGACTCCTGACTCCTGACTCCTGACTCCTGACTCCTGACTCCTGACTCCTGACTCCTGACTCCTGACTCTTGACTCTTGACTCTTGACTCTTGACTCCTGACTCTTGACTTTTGACTCCTGGTGTGGAGCCCAGAACCCTGGTCCTGACTCTAGAAGAGAGCCATGCACACCTGAGCAATCAGTATCCTGGCCATTCCCAAAACCTGATCCCAGGCTCCAGGTCCCAAAATGGACTTTACAAACAAATGAGGAAAGTGAAAAGCCACTTTCCTCTGTATCAAACACTTACCCTGGAGCCCCTCAACCTGCCTTGTTGAGAATCCCGGGTGAAATAACCTTTCAACATCATGACAGATTGCCACACTGTCACAATATATATATATAAATTAAAAATAAATAAATAAATAAATAAATAAATTTATATATATACATACACACAGAATATACTGTATACAAAATATAAAATACAGTATTTATACAATCAGTGTATACCACATCATACAACATAAATACTACACCTATACATACAGTACAATATATACACAATATAAATATGCATTATATACAATATATAAAACATAAATACAATAAATAATATATATATAAACATCTTGTTTTCCCACCTAGCCAACAGAGACACGGCTTCCATCGTGTCGGAGATCATGATGTACGTCCTCATAGTGGTGCTGACAATATGGCTGGTGGCAGAAATGGTATATTGTTACCGGAAGATCGCAGCCGCCGGGGAGGAGACGGTATTGGAAAATGCGTGAGTACAGATACACTAAATAAACGAACAAAAAAAAAAAAAGTAATGAAAAAGCAAATCAATGAATGAACCGTGTCATTAAAGCCGGATCTCAGGCGAACGGCTAAATACACAGAAGGATTGAGAGCTGAGCGACGATTTGTATTTGGTAGCACATGAGCAGAGTTGCACAACTGATTGGCTCCTTGTGTGGCTTCTCTCTCTCCCAGACTGAGCTCTGCTGTACAGAGACTGAGAGAGGCTGGTACCCAATTTGAATGCTGGGATCAGGGGTGGAGTGACAACTCATGGGGCCCCCGGGCAATAGGGGATCATGGGGCCCCTGTGTCCTTGCCCAAACTCAAAAAAGCCTATGAAAAAGGTATCAGGGGCATCTCATGGGGCCCCCTACTGACCCCGGGCCCTCGGCAATGCCCGAGTTTCCAAGTGGTCAGTCCGCCCCTGGCTGGGATTTACATTGCTTGCAATTTTAAAAAAAATGCATTCATGTTTGTATATATTATCTGTCTGAAGTTTGGTTTTAAAGAAATGCACATGCTGGGCTTGATGGCCTCCCTCTTTTAAAAGCTATATGCAGCAAGAGACAGCCAGGCAACTGGCATTTTTAGAAGCAGTTCAGCAAAGGCAGCCTGTATGATTGTCTGGGTTCCTATCAGGGGTGGACTGACAACTCATGGGGCCCCCAGGCAATAGGGGATCATGGGGCCCCTGTATCCTTGCCCAAACTCAAAAAAGCCTATGAAAAAGGTACCAGGGGCATCTCATGGGGCCCCCTACTGACCCCGGGCCCTCGGGCAGTGCCCGAGTTTCCAAATGGTCAGTCCGTCCCTGTTTCCTATAAACTCACCATTAGGCCAGGGGTGGACTGACCATTTGGGCACTCAGGCACTGCCCGAGGTCCTGGGGTCATTAGGGGGCCCCATGAGATGCCCCTGGTACCTTTTTCATAGGCTTTTTTGAGTTTGGGCAAGGGCAAAGGGGCCCCATGATCCCCTATTGCTTGGGGGCCCCATGAGTTGTCAGTCCGCCCCTGCATTAGGTAAATAGTTGCAGATAATCCTCCGCTCTGTATACATCCCCATTGTCTTCTCTGTCTACTGCAGGGGTCTCCAAGCTTTCTAAACAAGGGGCCGGTTTACTGCCCTCCAGATTTAGGAGGGCCAGAGTGGCCAGTGAGAGCAGAAAATGTCCCAGTGTCAGTAGGAGTAAAAAAAATGACTTGTATTCAGTGGAAGGAGGAATGGTGTCCAGTCATTGGTGTCAGCGGGAGGAATAGTGCTCCATCATTGGTGTCAGTGGGGGGAATAGTGCCCCATCATTGGTATCAGTGGGAGGAATAGTACCCCATCATTGGTGTCAGTGGGAGGAATAGTGCCCCATCATTGGTGTCAGTGGGAGGAATAGTGCCCCATCATTGGTGTCAGTGGGAGGAATAGTGCCCCATCATTGGTATCAGTGGGAGGAATAGTGCCCCATCATTGGTGTCAGTGGGAGGAATAGTGCCCCATCATTGGTATCAGTGGGAGGAATAGTGCCCCATCATTGGTATCAGTGGGAGGAATAGTGCCCCATCATTGGTGTCAGTGGGAGGAATAGTGCCCCATCATTGGTGTCAGCGGGAGGAATAGTACCCCATCATTGGTGTCAGTGGGAGGAATAGTACCCCATCATTGGTGTCAGTGGGAGGAATAGTGCCCCATTATTGGTGCCAGTGGGAGGAATAGTGTCCCATCATTGCTGTCAGCGGCAGGATTAGTGCTCCATCATTGGTGTCAGTGGGAGGAATAGTGCCCCATCATTGGTGTCAGTGGGAGGAATAGTGCCCCATCATTGGTATCAGTGGGAAGAATAGTGTCCCATCATTGGTGTCAGTGGGAGGAATAGTGCCCCATCATTGGTGTCAGTGGGAGGAATAGTGCCCCATCATTGGTATCAGTGGGAGGAATAGTGCCCCATCATTGGTGTCAGTGGGAGGAATAGTGCCCCATCATTGATGTCAGTGGGAGGAATAGTGCCCCATCATTGGTATCAGTGGGAGGAATAATGCCCCATCATTGGTGTCAGTGGAAGGAATAGTGCCCCCTCATTGATATCAGCGGTAGGAAGAGTGCCCCATCATTGGTATCATTGGGAGGAATAGTGCCCCATCATTGGTGTCAGTGGGAGGAATAGTGCCCTATCATTGGTATTAGTTGGAGGAATAGTGCTCCATCATTGGTATCAGTGGGAGGAATAGTGCCCCATCATTGGTGTCAGTGGGAGGAATAGTGCCCCATCATTGGTATCAGTGGGAGGAATAGTGCTCCATCATTGGTGTCAGTGGGAGGAATAGTGCCCCATCATTGGTATCAGTGGGAGGAATAATGCCCCATCATTGGTGTCAGTGGGAGGAATAATGCCCCATCATTGGTGTCAGTGGAAGGAATAGTGCCCCCTCATTGGTATCAGCGGTAGGAAGAGTGCCTCATCATTGGTGTCAGTGGGAGGAATAGTGCTCCATCATTGGTATTAGTTGGAGGAATAGCGCCCCATCATTGGTATCAGTGGGAGGAATAGTGACCCACCATTGGTATCAGTGGGAGGAATAGTGACCCACCATTGGTGTCAGTGGGAGGAATAGTACCCCATCATTGGTGTCAGTGGGAGGAATAGTACCCCATCATTGGTGTCAGTGGGAGGAATAGTGCCCCATCATTGGTTTCAGTGGAAGGAATAGTGCCTCATCATTGGTATCATTGGGAGGAATAGTGCCCCATCATTGGTGTCAGTGGGAGGAATAGTGCCCCATCATTGGTGTCAGTGGGAGGAATAGTGCCTCATCATTGGTATCAGTGGGAGGAATAGTGCCCCATCATTGGTATCAGTGGGAGGAATAGTGCCCCATCATTGGTATCAGTGGGAGGAATAGTGCTCCATCATTGGTGTCAGTGGGAGGAATAGTGCCCCATCATTGGTATCAGTGGGAGGAATAGTGCCTCATCATTGGTATCAGTGGAAGGAATAGTGTCCCATCATTGGTATCAGTGGGAGGAATAGTGCCCCATCATTGGTATCAGTGGGAGGAATAGTGCCCCATCATTGGTGTCAGTGGGAGGAAAAATGCCCCATAGTTGGTGCCACTGAAAGAAATGGTGCCTCCTTGTTGATGTCAGTGTACCCTGAGGGCCGGATAGAGGCAAGCAAAGGGCCACATTTGGCCCACAGGCCGCAGTTTGGAGACCGCTGGTCTAGTGTGATGTATTTATGGCTTTGAAAGGTTCAATGCTCAGATTATACCTGTATACAGCACAGTCCTCTGTATAATACCTGCTACCAGTTTGTATCTGGTGCCATCTAATGGATAAAAGCAATATTGCATCCTATAGCCTTGGCCTATAATACACTTCTAGCATATACAACTTTCACAACTTGTGCTGATAGGGCAGTTGTACAGAATAAAATATAACATTTGGGATTTTTTTTTTGAGCAGATCAGACTACTTAGCAATAACATCGGAGACTAAAGACAACTGTCTGGGGGTGCAAGCACAGGAATAGCTGAACTACCAAGACTCAGGGCATCCCGGTAAGTGCTGTAAGTGTTAAAGTCACTAAGTATGAGGAACCTTTTTCCTTCCTTCCTTCCTTCCTTCCTTCCTTCCTTTCTCTTCCCACTTTCTTTTCTTTGCTTTTCTTTTTGTTCATTCATTCCCTTCCTTTCTCCCTCTCTTCTTCCCTCCTTCCTTCATTCCTTCCATTCTTCCTTCCCTCTCTTCTTTCTTTCTTTTCCTTCCTCACTAAGCAAGAGGATCTTCTTTCTTCCTTCCTTCCTTCCTTCCTTCCTTCCTTCCTTCCTTCCTTCCTTCCTTCCTTCTTTTTACTTCTCTTCCCTTCTCTCCTTTCCCTTGCTTCCTTCCTCTGTTATTCCCTTTCCTTTCCTTTTCTTTTTTTTATTTCCTTCTCTTTTTTTCTGCCCCTATTCTGCCCTCTTCCTTCATTCCTTTTATTATTTCTTCCCTCTCTTCTTCCTTATCTTCTTTCCTTTCCTTCTCTTTTTTCCCTTCCCTCTTCCCGCTTCCTTACTTTCTCCATTCCCTCTTGCTTCCACCCTTCCCTTCCTTTTTCTTTTCTTTCTTCTCCTTCTTTTCTCTAGCCTTCTGTTTCTTCCCTTTCCTCTTCCTTCCACCCCTCCCCATCTTCCTTTCTCTTTTATGCTTCTCATTCCCTTCTCTTTCCATTTCTCTCCTTTCTCCCTTCCCTTGCTTCTTTCCTCCATCCCTCCCTTTCTTTCTTTCTTTCTTTCTTTCTTTCTTTCTTTCTTCCCCACCTTTCCTTTCCCTTTTCCTTTCCTTTCCTTTTCTTTCCTTTCCTTTCCCTTCCTTTCCTTTCCTTCTATTATTTCCCATCCCTCTTCCTTCCACCCCTCCCATTCTTCCTTTCTCTTTTCTTTATTTCCTTCTCTTTTTTTCTCCCTCTATTTTGCCTCCTTCCTTCATTCCTTCCATTCTTTCTTCCCTCTCTTCTTCCCCCTCCTCTTTCTTTTCCTTCCTTACTGCCTTTTCTCCTTTCCTTTCCTTCTCTTTTTTCCCTTCCCGCTTCCTTACTTTTTCCATTCCCTCTTCCTTCCACCCCTCCCCTTCTTCCCTTATATTTTTTTCCCTTCCCTTCCTGCTTCCTTCCTTTCTCTCCTCCCTCTTCCTTCCACCCTTCCCCTTTCTTTCTCTATTCTTTCTTCTCCTTCTTTTCTCTTCCCTTCTACTTTTTCCCTTTCCTCTTCCTTCCACCCCTCTCCTTCTCCCTTTCTCTTTTATTCTTCTCCTTCCCTTCTCTTTCCTTTTCTCTCATTTCTCCCTTCCTTCCCTTTCCTTCCTTTTTTTCTCTTGCCTTATCTTTTTTTCTTCCTTCTCCTCTTCTTCTTTCCCTCTCTTCCTCTTCCTTTCTCTTCCATTTAGGTCAACCATTCAGGTTCTCTTGATAGGATCCCCCTCCCTTCTCTGGCTGATGTGTTCCTCTCTAGCTCCCCTCGGCCAGTCCTGAGACCAGTCATGGGGTACAGCGCTGAGCTCACACAGGACTTCCAGTTCAGTTTAGTGAGGGGGGTTGGGAAAGTAGATACCAGCAGGTCCACCAAGAGAACCTGAATGGGCACACTGAGAAGTTCACTCCTTTAAGTTCAGTTTTGCTTCTTCCCCAGCTGGAGGAATGGACTACCCCGGAGGCCTAGCGATACGGACCGGCTTCGACCGAAAACTGTAACGGGTCACAGACAAGGCCATGCCCAGCAACTCACTCTTTCGCCCCCAGGAGTCTGTCACCCTATTTTTACTCTTCTTACACCCGACTAGGACACACCGACAAGAACTGCTGCCCCATCCGAACCGGCTGAGTCACCATGATATGCAGTCATCTTTGGCTTCCCTGTTTGGCACTCCCCGGCAATCTTGGGGTTGAAGATACTTACCCATGAGGCTTCCAAGGAAAACCCGCCTAGTTTGCTCAAAGACGCTGCTTGCTTTCATTTTTTTCCTGCTGCGTTTGCAGGAGCATGGGGTCACCTAAAGAAGACACGCCCCTTCTGAAATGCTTTTTCCATTGTCCGCGTGAAGCAGTTCATGAGACTTTTCAGTATGCTTTGACCAGAATGCCGACCATGGACCACACAAAGACCTTCTCCAACCTAAATTGAGAACGTATGGAGGCCACCGCTGCCAGCCTCCCTTTCTGAAAATACCAGTTTGCTGGCTGGCTGTCATGCTAATTTAAAGTGTTCTGTAGAGGTCCAGTCTGGGGCTCCCATATGGAGAGTCAATGGGACCTTGTGAGTTTCCTAAGGTGCTCAACTAGGAAGCTGGTTCCTCGGGCAGGAAGTTTTTGGGTAGCACCCCTAGTGAAGAGTCTTGAGCAGAAAGAATCTGGTCCCGGACCTGATGTGTAATTGCTAAGAACGATACAGCCATTGCGTTTCAGGAGATTGGAAATCCTTCTTCAGGGCTTATATTGGGCGGTGCCATGGCAACGCCCAATTCCATAGTAATGCCAAATATTATCATTAAACCCAGAAGAAGGGAGAGTCATAGCCCCCGAAACACGTTGGTTGTATTTATTCAACTGTTTACAAGTCTGGAACCAAATTCATGATGCGGTCTTAAAGGCACCCAACACATTTCTGGCCTAAGGAACCACCACCAGGTAACTGCAGGGTTTGAAGAGCCTAGGACCCTCACTAATATCCCATTGACCCTCCATCAGGGAGCCTCCAGACCAGAGCCCTGGATCCAGTCCAGTGCTCCCACAGACCCAGAGATTTTGTCAGTACATTCTACGTCCTTGATGTATAGGCTCCCATATGGAGGGTCAATGGGACCTTGTGAGTTTCCTAGGTTGCTCAACTAGGGAGCTGGTTCCTCGGGCAGGAAATTTTTGATAAGCACCCCTAGTGAAGAGTCTTGAGCAGAAAGAATCTGGTTACGGACCTGATGTGTAATTGCTAAAAATGATACAGCCATTGTGTTTCAGGAGATTGGAATCCTTCTTCAGGGACATATATTGGGCAGTGCCATGGCAACGCCCAATTCCATGGTAATGCACAAAATTATAATTTTAAGCCCCAAAGAAGGGGGGAGTCATAATCCCCGAAACACGTTGGTTGTATTTATTAACTGTTTACAAGTCTGGAACCAAATTCATGATGCGGTCCTAAAGGCACCCAACATACAGTATGTCCTGCCCAAGGAACCACCACTAGGTAACTACAGGGTTTGAAAAGCCTAGGACCCTCACTAATATCCCATTGACCCTCCATCAGGGAGCCTCCAGACCAGAGCCCTGGATCCAGAGTAGTGCTCCCACAGTCCCAAAGATGTTGTCAGTACAATCTACGTCTTTGATGTATGGGCTCCCATATGGAGGGTCAATGGGACCTTGTGAGTTTCCTAGGTTGCTCAACTAGGGAGCAGGTTCCTCTGGCAGGAAATTTTTGGGGGAGCACCCCTAGTGAAGAGTCTTCAGCAGAAAGAATCTGGTTCCGGACCTGATGTGTAATTGCTAAAAACAATACAGCCATTGTGTTTCAGGAGACTGGAAATCCTTCTTCAGGGCTTATATTGGGCTGTGCCAT